>NC_083637.1:1360000-1498940 GCF_963576545.1 Limanda limanda | reverse complement strand
AAACTCGGGTCCAGGATGTGATTTAGGTCAGAGAGGAGTTTTGGTGCAGATCCAGGAATGTTTTTATCTCACTTCAGCCTTGTGAGATCGAACTATTTGAAAAAATGAACATTGATTTCTCAGTAAGTTGTCAGATTTGGACAGATTTTTACGATTGTGTGCAGCTTGTTACACCCACGGTGTAAGAAGGAGAGGTTCCGCAGGTCCTTCATCCCGGCTGCAGTCAGGCTCTACAACACCAGCACCACCTGATAATGTTGTAGTCCTGTCTATTATCTCTATCTCCACTCAACCTCTCACCATAGCTGTATTTTTATTTTTCTTATTTATTTTTAATTTTTACTCAGATCACTACCATGCACAATAATATTCAACACTTTACATCTATATTTATATCATGGTCACTTATAATGGTTAGATTGCAATATTTATATTTCCATTATGCTATCTTGTAGTATTATTTATGTTATGGTAACTTACTTTTTAATTATTTTCTGTATCATGGTCACTACTGTTGGAATATTACTTATAATATTTTTGTTTTCATTACAATAACACTTACATCATTCCACTTTCTCCCCAGTACCTGCTTTTGCACAGTGTCTGTTTTTGCAGGTTGTTTTTGTTTTTGTTTCTGTCCTCTCATTATGTGTAGTTTAGTAGTGTACATATTGTGATCTTTTTTATTGTTGCTTCGGCACTGTTATTTAAATTCTGTTTTCTCTTATTTTTGCTGTAACAAGTGAATTTCCCCGTTGTGTGGATAAATAAAGAAATCTAATCTAAACTTGCTGCAGATTCAAATAAAATCTGGACATTCTTCATGTCTGAAGACGGCTTGTGGGGCACAAACGCTCGCCCCCCCGATGTCCTGGTTTCTCACTGCCTATCCTGACATGCCTCAGGTCTACATCTAATATTCTTCACCCCCCTATCACTATAATTTATCAATAACAGGGGCCACATCCTGTTCGTAAGAGACTCTTTTTCTTGTTTACAGAAAGGGTCTCTTCAGCGCCCCCTGGCCTCGCCCCTGGATCTGCACCTGACTGATTTATCAGGAGATTCACTAACGTGGACGTCTTTGTTTGCTGCTCTAAAGTTGCCGGTCTCTATCTGGAGGATTATTTCCTGCTGCCGGTGACAGAGAAGACAAAAGTAACTGGAAGCACAGACTGAGGGAGAAGCTGGTTTCTTACGTTCATGTCGCAGAAGGAGCCGAGGATGTTGCTTTCGTGAGCGGATATGTCCTGAAAGAAAAGAGACATTAAAGGACACATTGAAAAACACATTTCCATCTGAAATCAGACTCCTGAGGAGACAGGAGGCGGAGACAAGCACGTCCTCATCACCAGGAGCTCAACCCCCCCCCCCGACAGCCGCTCACCCATCCAGGCTCTCCCCACCTTCTCACAGCTGAAGCATTAATATGTCGGGGATTCATCGGAGAAAAGAAGAAACAGTGAAGCAGCGACTTCTCTAACGCCCTTAACCACTGAACATAAACACTAAGCAACACGTGCTGGTGTCGACAGCAGTGGATTATATGATCTACAGAGTTTACACTTGCTACTAGGGTTGCAAAGGGGCGGAAAGTTTCCATTAAATTTCCGGAAACTTTCCAGAAACTTTACATGGGAAGTTAAAGGGACTCTTACCTTTGTTGCATTTTTACACTTTTTTTGGATAAGGTTAAATTGGTATTAATAAGGTAATGACACTCTAAAATGCAAGACAGACCCACCAGGAGTAAAAACAAACAATTATTTCACTCTCATAATATTTAGTGAAAACTACAACCAATAAAATTCTTCGGACCGAAGGACCTTATTGGCCGACAGACCTGTCTGTTTGCTGCGTGGACATGCAGGTTTTCCGTCTGCTTCTTGTGGCGCATTCGGGCCCGCGTCATCAAGGCATGTGAATGTAAATGTATATAACTTACCAAATCCATTGCTTTGGTAAACAAAAACTCACGTGCGTGCGCGGAGGCAGTAGGTTCTAAGTCTGCTTGTAAATAAAGTTTCTTCAAAACAACACCGCGGATGGGAACGAGGGGGTGGGGCATTGGAGGAAGGCGGGATGATTTGAATGTGCTGTAATTCTCAAATGCAACAAAGGTAAGAGTCCCTTTAAGCTCGGGAATTTGGGGAATTTTTGAAAAAAAAAAAGGAAAAAGCAAATTAAACGCTGAGCAATAAAAACATCATTCAAAACTCTATTTTTTCAAATCAGCCTATAACAAAACAAAATGTTTATATTTATGTCTGTATATGACAAGGTAAATACAGTTAGTATAAATTACCCACAACATTTCCAGTTTATTCCCGTTAATTCCCATGGAAAGTTTCCAAGTTTGAATATTCCCCGGAATTTTGCAACCCTACTTGCTACAGAAAGAAGGAGGCGGAGCTAGGTAGATCAGCGAGAGGCGTTTCAAAGTGACCAATCGTAAGTGAGCGGCCGTTGGGGGGGGTGTTGAGCAGTGATGTGGAGTCAGACTCATGAGGCGGACCCTCCCCTCAGAGACCCTGCTCTGTGAGGAGCTGGGACCTACCTCGATGGTGGGGTGGGTGTTGTGCTTGTAGGCGGTGTACAGAGGGAACTGGATCTGGAAGATCTTGGCAGCACACAGCAGCAGCTTCTCCCTCTCCTCTGTGCTCCAGGAGCTGAACGGGTCCTGACTGTCGCTGCCGACGGGCCCATCGGCCCCGGAGCCCCCCCCGCACACCCCCCCGCCCTCCACAGGCCCCAGTGCTTCCATCGGGGGGGCTTCACCCTGCTGGCCCAGACCCGGGGTCTGGTTCTGGTTCAGGTCTGCTGTGTCAGCGTCCTCCTCCGCAGAGTCTCTCTCCACGTTCACAGGTTCGTCCTCCCCAGGTGAGGACGGCCGTGGGAGGGGTCCGGGTGCAGATTCCCCCCCACTCCATTCAGAGCCCGCCCCCTCGGCCCCCGGCGCGCCTCCTTTGTGGGCGTGGCCCTGGATGCTGCAGAGGCGGTCCCGCAGGCTGCTGATCTGGGTGATGACCAGGTTGATGAGGGCGTAGACCAGCTGGTTGAACACCTCCAGGTGCTTGTACTCCTTGAAGCAGCAGAGACATTGCCTGGAAACACAAGGAGGAGCAGGTGGTTCTTACAGGAGCTCACACACGCACAACACACAGGTCACAACAACTCCTTCAGACGGGACTAATGTCCGCGGCGCTCACCTCTGCGTCCAGGAGCTGATGTAGCCCAGCACTCGGAGCGCATGTTCCTTCTTCAGCTGGAAGCCGCCTTCACTGCCGTCTGCGTCCGATACTGAGGAGGAGACAAAACCACAGTGAGACAACAAGACTCTCACTGAAGACACATCATCATCCTCATCGATGAAGGGAACATCACAACAGCTACAATCTGTTTCTCACGCTGGTTGAAGGATATTTTAAAGTTACTCATTCATTTTGGAGATGAAACAATTCCCAGTCAAGCTGAGATTACTGGTTTACCATAAATTTACATATAAAACATATAGGCTTTGTTTGTAAGTAATTTCTTCGTTCTAATGAAATTTTGCTTTATTTGTTATATTTATCATGAATTGATTTCATGGTCACAGCCAATTATAACTTCAACAGAGAGCAGGTCATCAAGTGTAAAGGTCGGTGGCGAGTCCAAGTGTCCGTGAGGCGAATGATTGACAGCTGAGACTGACTCGTGATTGGTCGAGCTGGAGTATCGGTGGCACCACAGCTGATTCGCTACTGCACTGACTCAACTTCAAGATGGCGCCCCCTGTGTTCAGACTGTTCAGCCTGATCTTTGTCCGGTGGAGGGAAGTGGAGACGTGTCCTCCATCTTTCTTTCCTGTGTTTGGTGTGAATGTGACCTGGAGTGTAGAGCTCTGAATGCCGCCCTCTGTTGGTGAGGATCAGAAGTGAACACTGATAACAGCATCGGACCAGATTTAACTGTGACTCACACAAACACTCTGATTCTGTCTCAAATTACTGTTGTGGTTTCGGCCTTCAAAGATCCGCGCGGTCACGCCCAGCTCAGAGGAATGAAGTGAATCGCTGACCTGAATTTGACGGCAGAGACAGATGGAATAACAACGACATTCAAAAGGAACCAGAAGGATTTCCTCCCTGAATCCAAACCACAACTCTTCTTCTCTCTGGTGACGTGTGGACAGAAGCTCCTCAGCGGCTTCGGGACCAGAGGTCAGTCGGCCCGGGCCCGATGGCCACGGGCCGGCAGCGGGGGTGCTGAGTGAGGTCTCGCTGGTTCCACTTTGTGATCTCGTCTGGGAACAGGAACCCGGTGCCATCATTAAACCCAGTGTACAGCTGCAGCTCAGCGTGGGTATGAACACAAAGAGAGGGAGGACGTCTCTAATGTGGGTTCACACTCCTCAGCTCTGCAGAGGCTCGGACGTGTACATGACAGCTCAACTGTGTATTACATTATTGTACTTTAGAGTGTGTGTGTGTGTGTGTGTGTGTGTGCTGCTCTTCACACAAACTGGCATCACATGTATTGATCAGAATCTGGATCATTGTTGACTTTAACCCTAACGTTCTGTCTGTGTGCACCATCCTGTACAATATAGATTATTGGAAACCAAACTGGATTAGTGGTGTGTTGGGAAACACCAGCCGAGCACAGCTCCCTGTGGTAAAGGGGGATTCTTTCTCCTACACACACACTGACACACACACACATGCTGCTGCAGCAAACCTGAGGTCAAAGGTCACCGACAGACACAGCACATGGGCCTGCCCGTCTGGTAGACAGAGCTGTCACAGCTGACGGGCCCCGGGCTGTGGAGCTGGGAAACAAATCTCAAACCCATCGAGTCCTCGACAATAAAACCAGCTTCACCAGCTTCACCAGCTTCACCAGCTTCACCAGCTTCACCAGTTTGAGTCAGAGTCGAGTCACACGGCAGCGGAGTGAAACCTTCACCTTCAACCAACTGGAAAACCTCAAGTCTCCTTTCATCCGTGATAAATCAGGATCGTTTCACCTCAACTTCAAAGTCACTGTTGATTAACACGAATCAAACCTCCACACTTTGAAATCTGATAAATAACAACGATCGATTTCAGTCCCTATAAATGAAGCGCTTCATTTGGTTGCCGTGGTAACATCACCATGGTATTACTGCCAACATCAGCACCTTCAGGCGAGTACACCACAGTACCACAGTACTCCACAGTACTCCACAGTACTCCACAGTACTCCACAGTACTCCACAGTACTCCACAGTACTACAGTAATTCTAACTTCCTAAAGGTGTCCGGCGACACAGCAACACCCTGAGGAGTAAAGCGTTGACACTAGGGCTGCAACTAACGACTATTCTGATAGTCGTTAGTCACCGATTATTGAAACGAATAATCGACTGATCGGATTATGAATGACACAAATTCTCAATTGCTCTTATTTAGCAAACAGCTTTTAAATTTAGCTTGAGGTTGTTCGAGGCATGTGATGACTGAAAATAAAGGCAATAAAAATTGTTACTTCATTCCAAAAAAATGTCTTTTAATAAACTTTGTTTCATATAAAGGTACTGCTGACACAAAAGCAACGAAAAATCAAGTTTTTGTCCATTTAAAAGCAAGGACAGGCAAAGTGCTAATAAAACAAATAAATTAAAAATCAAGTATTCATTTTTCCTGTTAACAAAAATGACAGGGAAAGTAACATTAATAAAAACATCAACAAACTAAACTACAGTCTTCTTCGGACTAAATAATTATGATTAATAAAAGACGTTTGTCAGGCAATAGGATAACATAACGCTTTTAAACTCGTTAATAAAAAGTTTAAACCATATTTTTGTAATGGATGCTAGAATCCTGCGCGCAGGTATAAACGTGTTTATATAACATCTGACAGAGGCGAGTCGCATTGTCTCCGTTATGATGTCACACGTGACTCCTCCTCCTCACATGCACGTGTCCTGCTTACAGGTCCGCTGCAACAAATACTGAAGGTAGTTTTTTTCGGTGTGATCCAGGCAGACGAGCTGCACGTCAGCAGATTCATGTCGTTGTGTCTGAAGGGAACAGTTAGAATTCTCCTGTGGATGAATTCCTTAGCCAGGTTTTTAAATCATTGCAGGAGGAGAGGAGGCTGCTGTGGGAGCACACGGCTCATGGTCTGGAAATGACATGTTCAACTTTAGCATAGTGTGTAATGGTCATGTGAAGGGTCGGGTACAGAAATCCAACCCGGCACCGGTTCCTACACAGACACGTCCTCCCAGGCCACAGCTCCACACACACACGTCGCTCTGCTTACACAACAACACAAACATCACTGCACGTGTCCAGCTGACAACACAACTCACTCTGGTGGAACACACTCTCCACAGGGCAGCACCCACAGTCCACTAGGAGCTTCATCAGTCACAAGTCTATAGACAACAAAGGGTCTAACTGGACAACATGTGGGTGAACTCCACGTGAGACTGAGACGGGCTGCGAGTGTCTGAGAGACGGGAGCCGAGAGACCAGAGCCGAGAGCAGAGACGAGAGACGAGAGACGAGAGACCAGAGACCAGAGCAGGGAGACCAGAGACGAGAGACGAGAGACGAGAGACAAGAGCAGGTAGCAGAGAGACGAGAGACGAGAGACGAGAGACGAGAGCCCAGAGCCCAGAGCAGGTAGTCGAGAGACGGGAGACGAGAGCCCAGAGCAGGTAGCAGAGAGACGAGAGACGAGAGACAAGAGCAGGTAGCAGAGAGACGAGAGACAAGAGCAGGTAGCAGAGAGACGAGAGACGAGAGACGAGAGACGAGAGCCCAGAGCAGGTAGCCGAGAGCCGAGAGACTAGAGCCTAAAGCAGGTAGCCGAGAGACGAGAGCAGGGAGACGAGAGCCGAGAGACGAGAGCAGGGAGACGAGAGACGAGAGACCAGAGACCAGAGACCAGAGCCGAGAGACGAGAGACGAGAGACGAGAGCAGGTAGACGAGAGACGAGAGCAGGTAGCAGAGAGACGAGAGACGAGAGCCCAGAGCAGGTAGCCGAGAGACGAGAGCAGGGAGACGAGAGACGAGAGACCAGAGACCAGAGACCAGAGACCAGAGACCAGAGACCAGAGACCAGAGCCGAGAGACGAGAGACGAGAGCAGGTAGACGAGAGACGAGAGCAGGTAGCAGAGAGACGAGAGCAGGTAGCAGAGAGACGAGAGACGAGAGCAGGGAGACGAGAGACGAGAGACCAGAGACCAGAGCCGAGAGACCAGAGACCAGAGACCAGAGCCGAGAGCCGAGAGACGAGAGACGAGAGACGAGAGCAGGTAGCAGAGAGACGAGAGCAGGTAGACGAGAGACGAGAGCAGGTAGACGAGAGACGAGAGCAGGTAGCAGAGAGACGAGAGACGAGAGACGAGAGCCCGGAGCAGGTAGCCGAGAGACGAGAGCAGGGAGACGAGAGACGAGAGACGAGAGACCAGAGACCAGAGACCAGAGACCAGAGACCAGAGACCAGAGACCAGAGCCGAGAGACGAGAGACGAGAGACGAGAGCAGGTAGCCGAGAGACAAGAGCAGGGAGACGAGAGACCAGAGACCAGAGACCAGAGCCGAGAGACGAGAGACGAGAGATGAGAGACGAGAGACGAGAGCAGGGAGACGAGAGAAGAGAGCAGGGAGACGAGAGACGAGAGCAGGGAGACGAGAGACGAGAGACGAGAGACGAGAGACGAGAGCAGGGAGACGAGAGACGAGAGCAGGGAGACGAGAGACGAGAGCCCTGGTAGAGGCTGCAGCTTGTTGTGATCCTCCACTAAACCACAGAAGAAGAAGGAAGGGAGGACAACAACCAGAGGGATGTCCCGGGTTTGACTTGTTGCATGACTCCATGTCCATCAGGTGACAGTGTGGAGACAATCGATGTTTGGAGCATTTTGCTGTATTAAATTCTGAAACTGTTATTAAGTGTTGAATACTTGCAGATGCATTAAGTATTGTTTCTTAGGTTTGATAAATATGGTTTCCATATCTTGTTTATATTTGTTGAATTAAGTCATGTGCACTTTAAACTGTGGTTGTGTGCTTGTGTTGAGGAAGGAGAACGAGTTCTGACCCTGGTTCTGGTTTTAAAAGTATCGATCGAGCAGCGGGATCTGAAAAACCCAAATGATACCGAACCCTCATCCTGTGTCCTGATGTCTTCGTCCCTCAACAGATGCCTTCAAACCGGTGGCCACTCATCATCAGAGTTAGCATGTCCCCGAGTGTCTCAGAGACACACACCGGCCTGTCAGAAGCAGCTGGGTCTACATGTGTCTCCGTGTGAAGGAGTGAGTCCAGGATGCAGGTGCAGTGGACTCCTGCACAGCCCACCGAGCCCTGCATGCACCCGGGTGGAGACACCCCACCGAGCCCTGCATGCACCCGGGTGGAGACACCCCACCGAGCCCTGCATGCCTACATGCACCCGGGTGGAGACACCCCACCGAGCCCTGCATGCACCCGGGTGGAGACATCCCACCGAGCCCTGCATGCACCCGGGTGGAGACATCCCACCAAGCCCTACATGCACCCGGGTGGAGACACCCCACCGAGCCCTACATGCACCCGGGTGGAGACAGCCCACCAAGCCCTACATGCACCCGGGTGGAGACATCCCACCGAGCCCTGCATGCACCCGGGTGGAGACACCCCAACGCCTGCATTCACCCGGGTGGAGACACCCCAACGCCTGCATGCACCCGGGTGGAGACACCCCAACGCCTGCATGCACCCTGGTGGAGACACCCCACCAAGCCCTGCATGCACCCGGGTGGAGACACCCCACCAAGCCCTGCATGCACCCGGGTAGAGGGATGTCTCCTCCCGGGTGGAGACACCCCACCGAGCCCTGCATGCACCCGGGTGGAGACACCCCTCTGAGCTGCCTCCACCCGGGTAGAGGGATGTCTCCTCCCGGGTGGAGGCATCCCACCGAGCCCTGCATGCACCCGGGTGGAGACACCCCACCGAGCCCTGCATGCACCCGGGTGGAGACACCCCACCGAGCCCTGCATGCACCCGGGTGGAGACACCCCACCAAGCCCTGCATGCACCCGGGTAGAGGGATGTCTCCTCCCGGGTGGAGACACCCCAACAAGCTCTGCATGCATGTCTCAAATTACTGTTGTGGTTTCGGCCTTCAAAGATCCGCGCGGTCACGCCCAGCTCAGAGGAATGAAGTGAATCGCTGACCTGAATTTGACAGATGGAATAACAACGACATTCAAAAGGAACCAGAAGGATTTCCTCCCTGAATCCAAACCACAACTCTTCTTCTCTCTGGTGACGTGTGGACAGAAGCTCCTCAGCGGCTTCGGGACCAGAGGTCAGTCGGCCCGGGCCCGATGGCCACGGGCCGGCAGCGGGGGTGCTGAGTGAGGTCTCGCTGGTTCCACTTTGTGATCTCGTCTGGGAACAGGAACCCGGTGCCATCATTAAACCCAGTGTACAGCTGCAGCTCAGCGTGGGTATGAACACAAAGAGAGGGAGGACGTCTCTAATGTGGGTTCACACTCCTCAGCTCTGCAGAGGCTCGGACGTGAACACACACAGCTCAACTGTGTATTACATTATTGTACTTTAGAGTGTGTGTGTGTGTGTGTGTGTGCTGCTCTTCACACAAACTGGCATCACATGTATTTAGTTATTAATCTACGGTGTCAGATCCAGAATCTGGATCATTGTTGACTTTACCCCTAATGTTCTGTCTGTGTGCACCATCCGGTACAATATAGATTATTGGAAACCAAACTGGATTAGTCATGTGTTGGGAAACACCAGCCGAGCACAGCTCCCTGTGGTAAAGGGGGATTCTTTCTCCTACACACACACTGACACACACACACACATGCTGCTGCAGCAAACCTGAGGTCAAAGGTCCCCGACAGACACAGCACATGGGCCTGCCCGTCTGGTAGACAGAGCTGTCACAGCTGACGGGCCCCGGGCTGTGGAGCTGGGAAACAAATCTCAAACCCATCGAGTCCTCGACAATAAAACCAGCTTCACCAGCTTCACCAGCTTCACCAGTTTGAGTCAGAGTCGAGTCACACGGCAGCGGAGTGAAACCTTCACCTTCAACCAACTGGAAACCAACTGGAAAACCTCAAGTCTCCTTTGATCCGTGATAAATCAGGATCGTTTAACCTCAACTTCAAAGTCACTGTTGATTAACACGAATCAAACCTTGACACTTTGAAATCTGATAAATAACAACGATCGATTTTAGTCCCTATAAATGAAGCGCTTCATTTGGTTGCCATGGTAACATCACAATGGTATTACTACCAACATCAGCACCTTCACGCGAGTACTCCACAGTACCACAGTACTCCACAGTACTCCACAGTACTCCACAGTACTCCACAGTACTCCACAGTACTCCACAGTACTCCAGTAATTCTAACTTCCTAAAGGTGTCCGGCGACACAGCAACACCCTGAGGAGTAACGCGTTGACACTAGGGCTGCAACTAACGACTATTCTGATAGTGGATTAGTCACCGATTATTGAAACGATTAATCGACTAATCGGATTATGAATGACACAAATTCTCAATTGCTCTTATTTAGCAAACAGCTTTTAAATTTAGCTTGAGGTTGTTCGAGGCATGTGATGACTGAAAATAAAGGCAATAAATATTGATACTTCATTCCAAAAAAATGTCTTTTAATAAACTTTGTTTCATATAAGGGTACTGCTGACACAAAAGCAAAGACAAATCAAGTTTTTGTCCATTTAAAAGCAAGGACAGGCAAAGTGCTAATAAAACAAATAAATTAAAAATCAAGTATTCATTTTTCCTGTTAACAAAAATGACAGGGAAAGTAACAGCAATAAAAACATCAACAAACTAAACTACAGTCTTCTTCGGACTAAATAATTATGATTAATAAAAGGCGTTTGTCAGGCAATAGGATAACATTTCGCTTTTCAACTCGTTAATAAAAAGTTTAAACCATATTTTTGTAATGGATGCTAGAATCCTGCGCACAGGTAAATACGTGTATATATAACATCTGACAGAGGCGAGTCGCATCGTCTCCGTTATGATGTCACACGTGACTCCTCCTCCTCAAATGCACGTGTCCTGCCTCCATGTAGGGCCCTATGATTTCCGCGATAACGAAAACGCGGACGGAATCACGGAATCGGACAATAAAAACGGAATCTACTGTTAACACGGAATGCAGCGGAATTCGCCATTATTCTGGTGAAATTCAGTTTCGAGAGAAAGGGAAACAATACAGGTGACATTAACCTCACTGAATGTTTAGCAGTCACTCCCAAAACAATGCTAAAAACACCCGGTCCACCACTCCAGCCTAGTTAGCGGGGATGCAAACAATAGGTCCCGCCCCCGCTCCTAACAAGAAGTTGAAGCGCCCGCGGCTGACCGCGGAAATGCCTAAAACTTCCAAAAAGCTTAATAATTCGGTTTTAACCCCAAAATTCAGAGCGGAACAATACCCGAAACAAGGTAATCAGGTAATCAGCTGTTTTGCCGAGTATGCCAACATACTATTGATTGGAAAAGAAAAGATACGTGCGATGACCACTTGAAGTCAAAAATCCATCTAAAAAACAGTGAAAGCCGTAGCCAGGGCACGGCCCTACAAACCACAATTACGTCTACAATCAGCTCAGCAGATTCAAGAGTGGAGTTTATTGGCTGTGTGCGCCGCATCTGACATCCCCCTTGAGAAGCTAAAAAAGTTACGCCCGTTTCTAGTCAAACACTGTAAACACGGAGGAGCGCTCCCCCAAAATGCCAGCAGCCTCCGCCAGACTCACCTGCCTCGAGTGTTTGATCAACACATGACTGCCGTTTTAAATTAAAATTATTGCAGGTTAAGGTTTAATTTAATTCTGCATTGTTTGTCCCCTGGTTTGATGTATTCTTCAAACAGTGCTTTGACTAAATGTTTTTATTCACAGTTATGATTTGTTAAAATGAAGGACAGGTTATAAGCACTTTTTATTGTTACAAAAAGGGTCCTCAAGTCCTCAGTTATGCATTTTTTACACTTTAAGGACAATGTGAAAAGTTTATAAGCACTTTATTATTTATGTAATGTTCTTATTTGAAGCACTGAAAACAGTGCAATGTTGTGATGTTTTAATAAATGTATTTGTTCGCACTTATTTGACACTCGTTCTGATGATTTAAATAGCTTAAAGTGTAAAAACGGAATTCATGAAAATGAAAACGGAAAAAACGGAATTTGGAAAAAAACAAAACGGAATTTGGAAAAAAACAAAACGGATTTCATAGGGCCCTATCCATGGAGAGCAGGTCCGCTGCAACAAATACTGAAGGTAGTTTTTTTCGGTGTGATCCAGGCAGACGAGCTGCACGTCAGCAGATTCATGTCGTTGTGTCTGAAGGGAACAGTTAGAATTCTCCTGTGGATGAATTCCTTAGCCAGGTTTTTAAATCATTGCAGGAGGAGAGGAGGCTGCTGTGGGAGCACACGGCTCAGGGTCTGGATATGACATGTTCAACTTTAGCATAGTGTGTAATGGTCATGTGAAGGGTTGGGTACAGAAATCCAACCCGGCACCGGTTCCTACACAGACACGTCCTCCCAGGCCACAGCGCCACACACACACGTCGCTCTGCTTACACAACAACACAAACATCACTGCACGTGTCCAGCTGACAACACAACTCACTCTGGTGGAACACACTCTCCACAGGGCAGCACCCACAGTCCACTAGGAGCTTCATCAGTCACAAGTCTACACCACAACAAAGGGTCTAACTGGACAACATGTGGGTGAACTCCATGTGAGACTGAGACGGGCAGCGAGTGTCTGAGAGACGGGAGACGAGAGACGAGAGACGGGAGACCAGAGCCCAGAGCAGGTAGTCGAGAGACGAGAGACGAGAGACGAGAGACGAGAGACCAGAGACCAGAGACCAGAGACCAGAGACCAGAGACCAGAGACCAGAGACCAGAGCCGAGAGACGAGAGACGAGAGCCGAGAGACCAGAGACCAGAGACCAGAGACGGGAGACGAGAGCCGAGAGACGAGAGCCCAGAGCAGGTAGCCGAGAGACGAGAGCAGGGAGACGAGAGACCAGAGACCAGAGCAGGTAGCCGAGAGACAAGAGCCCAGAGCAGGTAGCCGAGGGCCGAGGGCCGAGAGACGAGAGACGAGAGCCCAGAGCAGGTAGCCGAGAGACAAGAGCCCAGAGCAGGTAGCCGAGAGACGAGAGACGAGAGACGGGAGACCAGAGCAGGTAGCCGAGAGACGAGAGACGAGAGACGAGAGCCCAGAGCAGGTAGCCGAGGGCCGAGAGACGAGAGACGAGAGCCCAGAGCAGGTAGCCGAGAGACGAGAGACTAGAGCCCAGAGCAGGTAGCCGAGGGCCGAGAGACGAGAGCCCAGAGCAGGTAGTCGAGAGACGGGAGACGAGAGACCAGAGCCGAGAGACGGGAGACGAGAGCCGAGAGCTGAGAGACCAGAGACCAGAGACCAGAGCAGGTAGCAGAGAGACGAGAGTCTAGAGCGCAGAGCAGGTAGTCGAGAGACGAGAGACGGGAGACGGGAGACCAGAGACGAGAGCCCAGAGCCCAGAGCAGGTAGCCGAGAGACGAGAGACTAGAGACTAGAGCCCAGAGCAGGTAGCCGAGAGACGAGAGACGGGAGACGGGAGACGAGAGACGAGAGACGAGAGCAGGTAGCCGAGAGACCAGAGACCAGAGCAGGTAGCCGAGAGACGAGAGACGAGAGACCAGAGCAGGTAGCCGAGAGACGGGAGACCAGAGACCAGAGCAGGTAGCCGAGAGACGGGAGACCAGAGACCAGAGCAGGTAGTCGAGAGACGAGAGACGGGAGACGAGAGACGAGAGACGAGAGACGGGAGACGGGAGACCAGAGACCAGAGCAGGTAGCCGAGAGACGAGAGACCAGAGAAGGTAGCCGAGGGCCGAGAGACGAGAGCCCAGAGCAGGTAGCCGAGAGCCGAGAGACATGAGCAGGGAGCCGAGAGACAAGAGCCCAGAGCAGGTAGTCAAGAGACGAGAGACCAGAGCAGGGCCCTGGTAGAGGCTGCAGCTTGTTGTGATCCTCCACTAAACCACAGAAGAAGAAGGAAGGAAGGACAACAACCAGAGGGATGTCCCGGGTTTGACTTGTTGCATGACTCCATGTCCATCAGGTGACAGTGTGGAGACAATCGATGTTTGGAGCATTGTTTAGATTTAGTGTTATTTAGTGTTGAATACTTGCAGATGGGTTAAGTATTGTTTCTTAGATTTGATGAATGTTTTTGCATATCTCATTTATATTTGTTGAATGAAGTCATGTGCACTTTAAACTGTGGTTGTGTGCTTGTGTTTAGGAAGGAAAACAAGTTCTGGTTTTAAAAGTATCGATCGAGCAGCGGTATCTGAAAAACCCAAACGATACCGAACCCTCATCATGTGTCCTGATGTCTTCGTCCTCATATTGTACAACACATGCCTACAAACCGGTCTCCACTCATCATCAGAGTTAGCATGTCCCCGAGTGTCTCAGAGACACACACCGTCCTGTCAGAAGCAGCTGGGTCTACATGTGTCTCCGTGTGAAGGACTGAGTCCAGGATGCAGGTGCAGTGGACTCCTGCACAGCCCACCGAGCCCTGCATGCACCCGGGTGGAGACACCCCACCGAGCCCTGCATGCCTACATGCACCCGGGTGGAGACACCCCACCGAGCCCTGTATGCACCCGGGTGGAGACACCCCACCAAGCCCTGCATGCACCCGGGTGGAGACATCCCTCTGAGCTGCTTCCACCCGGGTGGAGGCACCCCACCGAGCCCTACATGCACCCGGGTGGAGACACCCCACCGAGCCCTGCATGCACCCGGGTGGAGACATCCCACCGAGCCCTACATGCACCCGGGTGGAGACACCCCACCGAGCCCTGCATGCACCCGGGTGGAGACATCCCACCGAGCCCTACATGCACCCGGGTGGAGACACCCCACCAAGCCCTGCATGCACCCGGGTGGAGACATCCCTCTGAGCTGCTTCCACCCGGGCGGAGACACCCCACCGAGCCCTGCATGCACCCGGGTGGAGACACCCCACCGAGCCCTGCATGCACCCGGGTGGAGACACCCCACCGAGCCCTACATGCACCCGGGTGGAGACACCCCTCTGAGCTGCCTCCACCCGGGTAGAGGGATGTCTCCTCCCGGGTGGAGGCACCCCACCGAGCTGCTTGGTCCGGGGAGCAGCGGACCCGGTGGCGGGCAGCAGGCCTGCTCAGCTCGCTCGGTCCCCGGTGAAGTTCGAGCCGCAGCCCGGTGCTGTCAGGCTGCAGCGGACCCGCAGCCCTCCAGGGGGAAAGGGGGAATAAACGGCGAGATTCAGGTGAATCGTCTCCGTCGAATCGAGCGGAGAGGAACCGGAGAGGAACCGGAGAGGAACCGGAGAGGAACCGGACATCTGCTACCGGGGATTACCGGAGCGCTGAGCCACAACATGAGCCTCGATGCAGCCATTAACTGTCGGGTCTAAGCGGTGCCGCCGCTGGCTTTAACATGAACCAGCCCGGACCAGGTTCCCCGGTCCCCCGGTCCCCCCGGTGCCAGGGGCCGGCGGCGGACTACCGGGAGAGTTTTAGGCCGTTTTCAGGTTGATCCGCAAAACAATGGGGGAGTCAGCGGAGGGACAGCTAGCTCCTGACCTGACAAACACATCAAACAAAGTCTGCTCGCTAGCTCCACATGCTAACTCCGCTAGCACCCAGCATCCAGCGCCGGAGCCCGGGGCTCGGCAGCCGGGGAGCCGGACCCCGAACCCCCGGCTGCCGAGCCCCAGGGTCCGGCGCCCCGGGGCTCGGGGTCCGGCTCCCAGCTGCCGGAGCTGCTCGCTCTCCAGGCGGCTAGCTGGAGACAGACAGGCCCCGGAGCTGCTGCCAGGCTGCACGGGAACCAGCGGCTCGCGTCGGGATCGAACCCGTGACACCGACCCGGAGCTGTCACCGCCACACACACACACAGACACACAACACACACACAGACACACACACAGACACACAGACACACACACACCCGAACCCCCCCGGAGCCTCCACCGTCCCGCGGCCGCACGCACAGCAGCCGCGGGCGGACACACACGAACCCCGGAGCCGGAGCCAGCTAGCCGCCATGCTAACGGGCTGTGCTCCGGCTGCAGCGGGCGAACAGCCGCCCGGGAGCCCGCGGAGAAACACTTACTTTCATTCAACACCTCCACCAGCTCGGCGCAGTTTTCACACATTGTTCATGAAGAGGAACCCGGGGAGCTCCGGCTCAAACCATGGCCCCGGGAGCGGTTGTTTTCGGGGTGAAAAGGCCCAGAGGAGGGGGTGGTGGCTGAAGGTTATTCCGTTAAAAACAACCGGCACCAACGGCTGCTCCAGCGGGCGACGAGTGTCCGAGTGCGGCGGAAGTCCGGCGGCGACCCGAGGCTCAGGACGGAGGAAGCGAGTCAGTCTCCGAGCCGAGCGTCACTGGAGAGACTGGACACAGCGGCCATGTTGGATCAGCAGGGGGGGGCGACAGCGTGTGGACAGATCGGCTGTTTCCGGCGAGTCTCCTCCGGCCGCTCGGCTGTTTCCGCTGCTCTCGCGAGATCTCACCGAGCGAAGTCACGTTGACGAGTTCTCAACTGCAACAGATTCACAACAATGGGAAATATATAATTTAATACAAAACCATTAACAATGTAAAGTTCTACACTATTATTATTAATAAACTCAACAGTTTAACATTATATCCCATATGTATGACTCTTATTGTGAAATTCACAGCAAAATGTAGGAATATATTTGAAGCATATTATTAGTATATACTGCTATTATATTGGTATAATTACTATCATATATACATATATATTATGTTATATTATATACTATATATACTGTACTATTTTTATATACTGTCTAACAATAACATTATCATCATCAGTACTATTACCATCATCTTGCCACTGCACCTTATCTACCTATTTATCTTGTGTTTCTGTTTTTATTCTTTCTACCTCAATATTTTTTATTTTATTCTATTGTATTGTATTTTATTGTATTCAAATATACCGGCTGCTATGACGACTTAATTTCCCTTCGGGGATGAATAAAGTAATCTATCTATCTATCTATCTATCTATCTATCTATCTATCTATCTATCTATCTATCTATCTATCTATCTATCTATCTATCTATCTATCTATCTATCTATCTATCTATCTATCTATCTATCTATCTATCTATCTATCTATCTATCTATCTATCTATCTATCTATCTATCTATCTATCTATCTATCTATCTATCTACATACCATTCCACATTCATATTTAGGGCCCGAGCACTGACAGGCACTGTAGTGCTAGAAACTAGAAATTAGTACATAAAGCATTAAGTACTCAAAAGGCACTTCTGGCAAGAATGAGTGTTATTATGTGGCAAATATATTTAAGTGTGTATTTACAGACGTCAGTATTCACGATTAAAAAATCAACAATTACTATATATTATATCACCTCAATATTAACAGCTATGTACCACTTCAGATTGTCCAAAACATTTCCTTGTTCTCTCGTTCTCATATTCATACAGATGACATTGGTCTTCAAATATATAACATCAAAGCACTGACATCAAAGGTCAGGTGAGGCCCTATTGAAATTGTAAGGATTATTATTATTCAGGAAAATGAATTGGCTTTTTGAGGGCTTTAACATGCTCAAATTCTTACCAAAATTTGCAGAAAGTTAGAAAGTGGTGAAAATGTACGTATTCTGGAGGAATTTTGCATTCATCAGATCAACTTCAAATTGAGATGAGTGTCATCAAAACAAGAAGGAGATACAAAGTTATTCATAGATCGATTTTTCGTCACACGGTGTGACCGTGGCGTCAAAGTTTGATTACACGCCATCAAAGCCATAGATCAAAGCACGATGTTCTGTAACGCGGACATACATGGACCATTGATCCTTTTATGCTGAGCCGTAAACACACAACTCCACTCCTGCAGTGTCAGTGGTTAAAGATCAAAGGAATCTTTATGTCAAAGGTCCAGTCTCTTTATTATTATTATTATTCAGGCAAAAGAATTGGCTTTTTGAGGGCTTTACCATGCTCAAATTCTTACCAAAATTTGCAGAAAGTTAGAAACTGGTGAAATTCACGTATTCTGGAGGAATTTTGCATTCATCAGATCAACTTCAAATTGAGATGAGTGTCATCAAAACAAGATGGCGATACAAAGTTATTCATAGATCGATTTTTCGTCACACGGTGTGACCGTGGCATGGCGTCAAAGTTTGATTACACGCCATCAAAGCCATAGATCAAAGCACGATGTTCGGTAACGCGGACATACATGGACCATTGATCCTATGATGCTGAGCCGTAAACACACAACTCCACTCCTGCAGTGTCAGTGGTCAAAGATCAAAGGAATCTTTATGTCAAAGGTCCAGTCTCTTTATTATTATTATTATTCAGGCAAAAGAATTGGCTTTTTGACGGCTTTACCATGCTCAAATTCTTACCAAAATTTGCAGAAAGTTAGAAACTGGTGAAATTCATGTATTCTGGAGGAATTTTGCATTCATCAGATCAACTTCAAATTGAGATGAGTGTCATCAAAACAAGATGGAGATACAAAGTTATTCATAGATCGATTTTTCGTCACACGGTGTGACTGTGGCGTGGCGTCAAAGTTTGATAACACGCCATCAAAGCACGATGTTCTGTAACGCAGACATACATGGACGTGGAAGTAGTAACAAAATAAAAGCTTGAGGAGGTCAGAGTGTGTTTATAGTGGCAAATAACGAATACATCTTATCCGGGGAAATTGGCTAGTCTTGGACATGGATTATCGTGATATTAACTGTATAAAATAACAAACACGTTTGGAAAAACTTTATTTGAAGAGTACTTTGAGTTTTTAGTGTCACTTTTATTACGGACCTATGATCTGTAGCCACTATAGCCAGCCACAAGGGGGAGCTTTTAGTTTGTTACTTCCTGTTACCGGCATTTGAATTTGCATATTAGTTAAATATTTAGTTTCACCCGAAACATTTAGATTTAACATTTAGATTTAGATTTAACATTTAGATTTGGATTCAGATTTAACATTTAGATTTAAATTTAACATTTAGATTTAAGATTTAGATTCAGATTTAACATTTAGATTTAAATTTAACATTTAGATTTAAATTTAACATTTAGATTTAACATTTAGATTTAAATTTAACATTTAGCTTTAGCATTTAGATTTAACATTTAGATTTAAATTTAACATTTAGATTTTAATTTAACATTTAGATTCAGATTTAACATTTAGATTTAAATTTAACATTTAGATTTAAATTTAACATTTAGATTTAGATTTAAATTTAACATTTAACATTTAAGTGTAACATTTAACATTTGGATTTAAATATTTAAAATATCTCTAAGTTGACAAATATTGTTGTAAATGTGCAAAAAAGTGACTCAAAAATTCACACCAGTTTTTTAAACATGGTTTGAAGCTAAATGTGACAAAATGTTATTTTCAGCGTTAGCTGCTTTACAAACGGGACCCCATATATATTGTACATAGTATAGTAACAAGCTAAGCTGTCGATAGTTTTAACAAACAGCTCAAGACCTTTTTCTATGTGGCTTTCAATTCATTTTAATTATATTGTTTTTACTTCTCTTTATATACTAGTTTTATGCTTTATCTTTGTTATATTAACATGTTCTTATTGGTCTTATTCTGTCTCAGATTTTATTGTAAAGCCCTTTAAGCTTAATTTTAATAGGAAAGCTGCTGTATAAATAAAATGTATTATAGAATGCACCGATTTAGTAAAGTATGATGCAGTTAAACATTTTTATATTATATCCTTTTTTTACATATAAATAGAATAGGTGTTTATGTATGACGCTTATTTTTCTTAATTTGAACTGTCAGTCTGTTATGCACAAAATTTAATATTTTCCAAAACCTTGTAAAATCCAGGTCTTGGCAGCACAGCTGTTTACCCTTCTTGTATTTCCCAGGTTTCTCTTTTCAAGTAAGAAGCAGAATCACACCGTAAAATTTGTAAAAATAGCCAACTTTATATTCTCAGAGTACTAAGACAGCTTTACAAACAGGATGATGATGCACTCAGCCATCGTTCTCATCCAAACGCAGAGCGGTCCGACCAAAGCTCCGATGGATTCACTCATGGAGCCGGAGGAAAGGAAAAAAAACATTCAACACGCGGCCAAACCAAAACAAGGAAGGAAGGAACACGTCTGCCCCTCGAGCGTCACATTCATTCTGCAGCGTGCAGGTGGCCGAGCGGGCCGTCCACTGCAAGTGTCTCAACATCATATAATACATATTAACAAGTGAGGGGGGGGGGGGGGGGAGTGGAGAGAGATTAAAAATAACCTTTAATTCTTTCGACTTCATGCAGGTGGAACAGAACCAAACATAAAGCTTTAATCACCAAAAGAATTTACAAAAGATGGCAGCTTAAACAAAATTTATATAAAAAAGGTTTGTGGGGGAAAAAAGGAAATCGGGGGGGGGGGGGGGGGGGGTCGAGGGTCTTTTCTCATTTACATATTGACATAGATTTGGTCGATGTACAACCGAGTGCTGGGGTCCTTCTCTCTGGCCCCGGATTCTTCTCTTCACACACACACTTGCACACAAACACTTGAAAAGAAAATGTATCGACAGGAAGCGTCCTTGCTCTCTCTTGACCTTCACCCCCCCCCCCCGCCCGCCCGCCCCCTTCAGATTTGTTCTGTACACGCCGGTCGCCACCGCCGCCGCCACTCCTCGTCCTTCAGTCGCCCATCTCCTCCGGCAGCTCGTGGGGGTTGAGGATCCCGGGCACGGACGCCTGGAGGCGGTGCTTCTCCTCCTGCGCCTGACGCAGAGACGCCTCCCTCTCCTCCAGGAACAGGTCCGTCGTGTCCTCGCCGGCAAACTCCTGCAGGAGAGACACAGGAAGAAGCTTCAGGCTCCAGAGCTCGACCACCATGTCCCCACAGAGACACACCTCCATGTCCCCACAGAGACACACCTCCATGTCCCCACAGAGACACACCACCATGTCCCCACAGAGACACACCTCCATGTTCCCACAGAGACACACCACCATGTCCCCACAGAGACACACCACCATGTTCCCACAGAGACACACCTCCATGTTCCCACAGAGACACACCACCATGTCCCCACAGAGACACACCACCATGTTCCCACAGAGACACACCTCCATGTTCCCACAGAGACACACCTCCATGTTCCCACAGAGACACACCTCCATGTTCCCACAGAGACACACCACCATGTCCCCACAGAGACACACCACCATGTCCCCACAGAGACACACCTCCATGTTCCCACAGAGACACACCTCCATGTTCCCACAGAGACACACCACCATGTTCCCACAGAGACACACCTGCTCAGCCCGACACTCAACAAGGACACTAATCTGATGCAGATTACAGTTCAGTTTATAGTAACTGCCTCCAATCAGATTAGTCTTTTGAGTTATGATTTGTCTGAGCTCAGGTATTTGCAAAATACAATCAAAGAATTAATACTATTTGTTCAAATGCAACATAATAGTTGTTTTCTTTTGAAGACTTGTTTCTATTGCATCTATTTAATGCATCAACATATTGAGCTAACTATGAACAGTTATTTTACAGAAAATAAATGAGATCTTTTGCTTCTAGGGCACAATCTAATTTCAATCAAACCAATACCCTCAAAAAACAGAACTCATCCACATCCTCATTTGCTCTTGTTCTCATTCACTTGCTAAGGCTGCATCCATACGCAGTTGTTGTTCATCATTATTGTTGTTGTAATAAATCCACATCTGTCCTGGTGAAGGAGCCTCACCTTGATCTGCACCAGGAAGTCCCTCAGGTGCTCCTTGAAGGCAGCGATGTCCTGATTCAGGCTGAACAGACCCGTTACAAACACCTTCACCTGGGCACTGAACACAACACAATGGATTAGCAACACATCTGAGAACGCACAACATTAACATTTCCTACATCAGAATTTCCCAGAATGCTCTTTGACAAAAGTGGAGCAGATGTAATTCCATTTTGAGTTGAAGGTAGTTTGAACCATAGACTTTAAATACAGATGGATGAGTTTGTCTCTTCTCAGAAACATGGAACAACCTGCTCCCTGAGTCGAGATGATTCATTCTAAGTTAACGAGAACACGATGGATTCCTAGTTTCAGGTGAAGTTACACAAACGTAAACACAAGTAGTATGTTCCTTAAGCTAATAGACCCTAACCCTTACATCCAACACACTCTCTCTGAAGCTTCTGAAGTTCTCAGAAGTTCTTTTTCTATCTAACTCAAAGAAGGCAAGAACATTTTAAAGGGCTGCCTCACTTCTGAGTTCTAGGACTGAAAACTATGAACTCAGCAGCAGCTTCACCTCAAAGTGTAAGTGCACAGCTTCTACTGGAGCAGCGGTTTCCTTTAATCCTTGTGTGTGTTTATGTTAAACATCTTCAACCAGCAGCCACAGAATCCCTGGAAACACGAGCAGAACACTTCTCCTTACTCTTGCAGGTGGGGGAAAGCCGTCTTCAGCAGGTTGGCGATGTACTCCTGGACGTGCACCTGGTTGTTGGCCGGGCTGGCGGCGCTCAGGGCCACGCTCACCTTCCCCTCCTCCACCAGGTTGAACATGTAGGCCAAGATGGTGGCGTGCATGGTCAGACCTGCAGACAGGGAGCAGGGCTCGGTTTAATGTGAATGTGCTGGTGTTGTAACAGCCAACACAGTGATGGCAGCAGATCCGCCTGTTCACCTGCAGTGTGAGAGGTGTCGGTGACCACGGAGAAGATGTGCTGCAGGACGTCACAGAAGTACGTCTGGTAGAAGCTCTGCGCCGCCGCTTCCTCCCCGGACACGTTCTGCAGGAGCGTGTAGAGGATCTGCAGACCTGAGACCAGAACACACTCGTTAGACCGAGAAACTAACTGACCGGAACTCATTCAAAGTCAGTGAAAAACACCGGAACAATCTAAACAGATGTTTGAAAAAACCTAGATAAATCGTAGCTCTAAAACATTCATCTCCTGTAGTTGTAATAGTAACTTGTGTCTTACTTGTTTAGACAAATTAACAAATGAATAAACCTACAAATACGGCTTCACTTACAGATTCAGAGAAAGAACCAATGATTTAATGGATTCAATTTACTTTCTAACCACTTGTTTCACCAGTCCTTTACGCTCTCTAAGAACAGTGAAGTGTCTGTGACAGGACGAGTGTGTGTCGGTTCGGACCTGTGTCGGCCACGTTCCTCATGGTGTGCTTGAAGGCCCAGATGATGGAGTCCAGGATCAGTTTGAACTGGGCCGGGGCGATGGACAGGAAGGCTGGGAAACACTGGGATGTGGCGGCTTGGAGGAGGTAGAAGAAATGAGTTCTGTGTTCTGGGAATTCTTCAAAGTCCTGACGGCAGAGAAGGGAAAAAAAACACCAGGTCATTGTTTACCTTTGTTTTTTTCAGACTGTTCCACCCGGTGCCAGGTAGAGTTACACACGTCTAACACACCTTGTTGATCATATTCAAAGTGCACTCGAAGACAGCGTCAAAGATCTTGGGGATCTCCCCGGTGATGTGCACGCCCAGCTTGTTGACGATGGTTGCCATGGTGCTGAGGACCTCGGGCTCCCGGGCAGCTGCGACGTTCCTCTGATAGTCGATGAGCACGGCCTCCAGCAGGGGGGGCACAAAGTTCTCTCCCACCTGGAGAAGAAAACATGAGCATTTCACAGAGACCCAATAACATTGTGTTTAATCCAGTTTGAGTTGTGTAACATGTCCTTGTTTATGTGTGTGTGTCCACATGCGTCTCAGGCCAGTTATCAGATCACAGGACCAGTGTTTTAAAACTCCTCAGCCCAGGAGAGACAGGAGAAAATCAAGAAAGTGCAACACTCACCATCTGAGGGTCGTTGGAGCGACTGACCCAACCCGAGATCAGCTTCAGTGTCTCTCTCTTCACCGTCCTCATGCTCCTGATCAGCGGCTGCTTGGTCACCATCTCTCCTGAATGAGAGAGAAAGTTAAAATAAATGGTTGAAGCCGACAAACAAACAAACAAACAAACAAAGATCCACAGACTCAAGTTCCATTATGAAAACAGACACTGAGCAAGAAAACAAAGCACAACTGTATCAGGTCTCAGATTTAAAAAAAAGTCAGTACTGTTCAATGAAAAAGTGAAAGAGGTTTTGTGCTTCAACATGTTATAAGTTGGATTTACTGGTTAAGTTATATTAGAAACGTCATTCTTCTTTCACCAGTTCAGCACTATTTTTCTTTTAACTCCAGACCCAGAGACAACAGTTAAATCAGACCCAGAGACAACAGTTCAGTTAAGACAGTCACACAGAGAGGGACAGACGAGCTCTCACCATTCGTCTGGACAGCCGAGGAAATGTTTTCACTCAGACACTTGTAAACGTTCAGCATGTCCAGGTAGATCCGTCCCAGCTGAACCACGAAGGGATGACCGACAGCTTTACAGGCTCGGACGTTAGTCTTCAGGATGCTGCCCAGCTGACGCACCGTCTCAGCGTCCTTCAGGATGTCCACATTCTGAAACACAGCACCCAGTTTAGCAAAAGCAGCAGTTTTTAAATAAACCACGCTTCAGGCTGCATTTAATGTTTGAATGTTTGGAGCCATTAAATGCAGATTATAAATGGACCCTTCCTCACCTTGGTGGCCTGCTGGATGATGCTGTCCCACACCTGGTTGGGGAGCAGCATGTACTTCTCTATGAGAAGCTCCTGAGCCGCCTGATCGGTCTGAGCCGCGATCATGTAGCCCACCGCCTCGTAGAATGTGTGCACCTGTGGAGCCGAGGGACAGGAAGTTACATCTACAGTGTAAATATAAAGAGTTGTAGCCTCGGCCAACAAGTTAGGCTACAGATTATATCCATGTCTGTCCAGACTCAAGTAAACAAGTAGTGAAGAAGAAGACATTTTATTCAAAAAAGGGGATAAGAGTATTTTGTCAGAATGAGTTATGGACGAGAAAATGTGTTGTGACGTCAGAGCAAACCTGACCTTGACCTCCAAAACGCACAAGGGCATAACACATAAAATGACGACATTGAGAAGTGAGGGACGGACCTGCTGTGGCTGCAGGTCACAGATGATGGTGTTGATGTTGTTGAGGATCTCGTCGATGAAGGGCATCACCTCTCCCACCTGAACCTGGATGAAGTGACGACGGCACTTCTGAGCAATCTTGATGAAGGTGTCACACGCCATGTCCTGCACGCCGTCATGTGTTTCTGCGTGAGGAGGAACAGGAAACGCATCATCAGTCTGACAGAAAACACAGTTTCTACCCAGAGTTAGGTTGAAGAATTAACTCATTGCTCATTCACAGATTAAACACTTAAAAGAAACCATTACATCCGACCCACACAAAGTGATTAGAGTTTCTCACCGTGCATGAACTCAAACAACTTGTTGACGACAGTCTTGAGGAACTTCCAGTGGGCTCGCAGGAAGCGAGGATACTGTCCCACGATGTACATGATGTTGGAGGCTATGATGGCCTTGTTGTCTTTCCCTCTCTTCTGTTCACATAAGCCGAGCAGATCCTGAGAACATACAACTACTTTATCAATAACTGGCTGGGTAAGATGCTCTTGGAGAAAGAGAGAGAGAAGTCAGGGGATATTAAAGCACTTGTCACATGTTGCACCTTGATGACTGTGACTAGGAATCTCTTCTCGTCTTCCTCGTGCATTGCACCGCTGATGGAGCCGATGGCCCAGCAGAGCATGTTCAGGTTCCTCCACGACCACTCGGTGCCGTTCACCTGGTTGTGGAGCTTCTCAGTCATGATGCGTTCAGTGTCTGCGTAGTCCAGATGAGTCAGATACACTGAACACAGAGGGAGACAGGTGGATTAGGATCTGCGTTGTGGCCATTTCAATTGAGCTCCATCTCATTTTATAATGTTTTGATCTGAAACTGAACATTTGATGACCACAGATGGGAAGCAACTAACCGAGAGTCTCCCTCATGTTCTTGTAGAGGTTAATGGCGTCCGTGTCTTTCATGAACTCCCTGACCACCTCCCCCTGGTCGTTCTCCACCACCAGCACCTCCTCTGGTTTGGCCATGCGGCTCACCATCAGCAAACGTACCTGCAAGAAGAGGAGGAGGACTCTGTAATATGAAGCAAGCTCGTTCTACAACTGTAGAAAATTCCCACTTCAATAATCCACAACTATTGTGCAGTTAATCAGTTTATACATTTGTGATCTGTGAGTGTGCGCTGGATGACAGGCGTACCTGGGACAGCACGGGCAGGTAGAGGTGTCTCCGTGGAGGGACGTCGGACAGGAGGGGGGTGCTGGAGGTGGAGAAGGGACTCTCCCTGTACAGCTCGGCCGCCAGGTGGTTCCAATACTCCAAACAGATCTTGAAGATCTCTGTCTCCTCCACCTCGGACACCAGCAACATGAAGTGCAGGGCCTGGAGACAAAGTGCAGAGGGGTCACATGATGACACCTGCAGAGATTGATCTGTAAACCACCTGAGTTGGTTTGTGACCTCGGGCTCAAACACCTGTCGCATCACGAGATGATTCCCTTTGTAAATGCTATTCACTTTATTTTGTCTTTAACGAGAGCAATAATAGCCAACAATCATTTATTTCTTAATTTTCTTGAGCGTGTTGACGTGAAACTGGAAGAATACAAATATCTCAGGAAGGGTCCCGCCTCCTGCTGCTCTACAGGCTCCGCCCCTCGCCTGAATGTTCCCCACATATTCCTGTTGTTGTGAACGAGTCGGACCCGACAACCTGCTGCTGCTGCTTCACAGGACAAACACGAACTACACTAACGGTCAGGGAACATGCCACAATCTTTTCTTGGTTAAATTGCAGTCTTCCTCCCAGTCTCAGTCTGTACATGTGTAGGTGGACAAACAGCCGAGGGAGGGGCGGGGCTTCTCACTGCAATCCGTCCCAAATACATGTCTTTATAAAAGTGGACACCACAGAAGAGGCTGGAAAAGAAGATCACTAGAGAGAAAAGGGAGTTTCACTTTGAACAAACTGAAGCAGAAGAGAAAAGGACTTAAAGCCACCAAATGAGATCGGCCATTTTGTTTACTCATGCACACGGACAGCTATTTAAATTTACCTTTCCACTTGATAAACAAGGCTCTGTTTAAACAGTGGAAATGTTCTGTAAACATCTATTTTCTGTTACAACAGGAAGTCGTCTCGTCCTCTCACCTCCATCAGTGACTCGCGCAGGTTGGGTCTCTTCTCCACGAGCTGGCCGTGTTCTTTGAGGAAGGTGCAGAGGAACAGGCTGAGGTTCTGGATGAAGTTCTGCTCGTCGTCCTTTCCATTGGCGTAGGCCACTCGGATGTTGGTGTTCAAAGGCAACATCTGAACAGACGAGAAATCAACTCGTCATTATCTATAAACTGTATTTTGTTAAGATTGGTCCAGACAGTTTCCTTCTCAGAGTAATTGTCTCAAAACAACTTGAGATTCTCTGAAACAATGTTAGCTAGTTCAACAACACACACTACATGTTTAAAAACAAGACTCAACAATACACATGTTTAAAACACGTAGACAAACCTGTCTTTTGCACACTCGGTCTACATATTCTTAGACTCATAGTATATTATATTACCTATTGTATAGTCAAATACTTATATTCATATTCATACCTCTACTATATTTCATATCATACTCTCTGTATATTCTTGTTTACATAAGTCTATATACACATATTTATACATGTGTACATGTTATAATTACTATTATTATATCACCATTACTATTATTATTATATTACTACTATTATTATATATACTGTTGCTGTCATTATTACCATATACTGCTTTTATATTGGTATAATTACTATCATATATAAATATATATTATGCTATATTATATACTTTATATACTGTACTATTCTTATATACTGTAACAATACCATTACCATCATATCATCAGTACTATTACCATCATCTTGCCAATGCACCTTATCTACCTATTTTATTGTATTTTATCTTGTGCTTCTGTTTTTTTATTCTTTCTACCTCAATATTTTTAATTTTATTCTATTGTATTGTATTTTATTGTATTCAAATATACCGGCTGCTATGACAACTTAATTTCCCTTCGGGGATGAATAAAGTAATCTATCTATCTATCTATCTATCTATCTATCTATCTATCTATCTATCTATCTATCTATCTATCAAACACGCAGTATTCTAAACGTTACAATTTTCAAACAATACTACGGGTGCTCCGTCTGATCAGCCCCCGGTGTAAAGACCTCCGATCAGAGGAGGCAGTTATTTGATGGTGGAACTAGCGAATGAGTGAGACGTCTCGCTTCTCTCCTCCTCTCTGTTGAGTTGCATCATCATGATATCAGCTGCTGGTTTGAAGCTTCTTGTAAATTTGGCAAATGTTATACATAAAGTTAGTTCTTTCTTTGTGTAAATAACATTTGTGTGCGTTTGTCGCACTGCGTTGGCTCAGTAGTGATGTCGGTTGAAACACAACACATTTCATCTTTTTTTTTTTTCCACAGGAGTTTAACACAACCCTGAATTGTACAACACGTTTGTGCTTCCTGCAGACGTGGTGCATGTGGTGTGTGGGGGAGGACAGGGCTTCCACAGAGTGTCAATGTGTGCAATGAGAGGAAATGTGCTTGTGTATAATCACACTGAGTGCAGTTAACGTAAGTAGGACGCACTCAGAGTGATTGTGTGTGTACCTGTTTAAGCTGGGACATGGTGAGAGTGAACAGGTTGACAAACTGCTCCTCGTACTGGTTGACGGTCACGCCAGCGATCTCGGTCAAACACTTCAGCGTCACGTTGCGAAACATGGGGACGTTCAAGAACTGAAACACAAAGAACAGAGCAGGTCAGTGATGAAGACTCAGGTCCACTGATGAGTTGAACATCGGGAAGAAATTCTACTGTGAAAAATTGCTGTGTACAATTCAGATGTCGGACAATATTCAAAGCAAGTTAGGGCTGGAACTAGAGATTGTAAACAATTTGATATACCAGTAATTTATTGAGTCTGGTCTATAAACTGTTGTATAATCAAAACAATGAAAAGTGACTTCTTGAAATTGCTCAGTTTGTCAAACTGAAAATTCCTGAGAATATATTACTGAAAACAAACAAATATAAGAAGCTGGAAACAGAATAAAATAGCAGCACCTAATAGGATGTATATTATTTGTAACTAACTAATATTATGAATAAGAGAACGTTATTTTATCTAGGCTTTTGATTTGATTGATTGGAATTTATTTATTTGTATTTGTATAATTATGTCTTTATTTACTTCCATTTATTCTTATATTTTATATATGTATTTTTTTTATTATTATCTTATTTAATCTTATTTTAAGTTATTTGATTTCTGCCTCTTTTTCTTTACCCTGAGTGTTTGATTGTGGGTTGGGGGGTGTTCATAAACGTTTGTATGTTTATAAATGTTTGAATGTATGTTCCTTATATGTAAAACTCAATAAATATATTCTTCAAAAAAAAAAATATAAGAAGCTGAAACCAATTCATATTCTTCAGATGACAAATTATTTGGAAGTTTAACAAATTATAACAATTTGACAAATACTTGATATACAATACAGTGTAATTCAACAGACATTTGAGGTTTTGATGAGCTGAAGGGACACGAGGTGGTTTACCTTGTAGACCAGCGTGCTGATGAGTTTGGTTTCAAAGATGTAACCTAAAGGAATCCAGTTCAGGAAGCGGAGCAGCGTCTCCAGCGTGGCGTGCACCAGCGGAGCGTTCTGAGAGTTCTCCTGCTCAGAAGAAGAAGGCGAGCGTGAGAACAGCTTATTAACGACTGGAGGCAGATGCTGACGACGGATTGGTCAACGTTGTCTTACCATCACAAACTGGCACAGCTGGAATATTTGGGAGAACTCGTTGCACATGCTGAAAGATAGGAACATAAAGATGAATGACGCTGTTAATAACACGTTGTTGTAAAGTCTTAGTTACTGCAAGGAGCTGAAAATGCCTCAAAACTATACTTTTGTTATTTTACTGCTTGCATATAAAACACAGAGAAGGAACAATCCAGACGCTGTGAAACGGTGCGAGCTCGTTCAACAACACTTCACCACACGCAGATCCTCATGTTTCCAGTTACCTGTCTTTGAGGTGCTTGGCCTTCACCTGGGTCATCTGGCCACTGGAGAAGTCAAAGACCTCCTCGCTGAGCAGCTTGAGGATGATCATGTTGTTCTGACAGAGGCTCTCGCTGGTCCGACTCGCACCCACGATGTCACTGATGAACGTGGGCCAGTGTTTGGGCCATTCCTGCTTCAGGATCTAGACCAGAGAAGACCAGGAGCTCTGTGTTATTAACCACTTCATGTCTGGTGTTAGCAAATGTATAAAAAAAAAGCCTCAGTTTGATAATTCACCTGAACAAGGATCATGTTGAGTTTTGAAATGTAAACTCCTTCTTTCTGCAAAATAAACATGAAAACAGCAGCATCAGTGTCAAGCAGCACAAAGATGCTTCACATCTAGAGTTGTAAAGGGGCGGAAAGTTTCCACGGGAATTTTGAAAAAAAACAAAACTATGCAAATTAAACGCTGAGCAATAAAAACATCAAAACTCTATTTTAAAGATGTATGGAACGTTGCATTTCAACCCTCCACTGTGCATTCTTCCATCACATGCACAGATAACTCCCAGCATGCTTCACTCTACAGCAGGGCTACTGAGGCCTGCTGTAGAGTGCAGGACTAGTCAGGTAAGTTTCCATGATATTACTGGGGAAAATATATGAGCATGCTGATTGAGGATTGTTCATCTGTTCATCTAGACTATTTCCATTCATTTATCCATCAATTGTAAAATATGTTTACAGATGATTCCAATTGTTTGGCTAACTATTTATATCTCTGGCATTGCATTAGTGTTTTTTTACAAAATTTTTTCTCATCTTATTCTACAGAACAATGCCACGTGCACTCTCTCATGTGTGGAGACATTTCACCTCATCCAATGTAGAAGGAAAGGCTGTGTACATTTGCAAATACTGTGCAAAGACCTATGTTAAGAATGACACAACGATGCAGAAGCATATAGTCAAGTGCCCAAAGTTTCCTCAGGGCTCAAATCAGCCTATGACAAAACAAAATGTTTATATTTATGTCTGTATATGACAAGGTAAATACAGTTAGTATAAATTACCCACAACATTTCCAGTTTATTCCCGTTAATTCCCATGGAAAGTTACCAACTTTGAATATTCCTGGAATTTTGCAACCCTATTCACATCAAAGCAGCCAGAAGATCAGAATCCTGTAGGAGTGTGACCTCACCTCCATGTTGGCAGGATCAGAAGACGTCTTGATGATCAGACCGACCACATATTTCTTGATTCCTGAAAACATACCAATGTGTTTTATTGGAAACACCAAAAAACCTCAAGATAGACCAAATCTATTGATTGTTTAATGTCACTAAACTGATTTATTTACCTTCACATTGATTTCTCGGGAGAATCTTCCAGCGAGTTTTGATGACGACCTCCAGGATCTGCAGCGCATAATACTGAGAGAGAAACACACATTCAGAGCTCGGACAAGCAGCTACACACAGGGAGGAACCACAATGGAGTATGTGCACTTGTCATGTGACCTCATCCATATAGAGCATGGCATCCAAAATATATGGACACACCAGTAAGCATGGTCATAAGAGTGTCCATTTATGAAAATACCAATTTGCCGATTATCATTTCACATAAATGTCAGTGCTGCTCTAAAATAAAGTCTGAAATCAATGAACACAAGCTACAGTTTAACCCAACACAACTGACAGCAGCGACACAATAACTGTGTGTATGTGTGTGTGTCGGGCTCCTACTTTGGTTTTCATGTTCTGAGAGAACTCCAGGATGGTGTCGACCCTGGTCCAGGCGTCTGGGTGGTCTTTCAGGTTGGTCAGCACCTCCTGAGCCACCCGTTGCTACAAGAGAAGACACACAGACAACTTTCTGATTTCTGGATATATTGGACAGATACATTTAACGCAGGGGTTTTCAACCGGGGGTTTGTGGCCCCCTGGTGGTCCGCGACGGCATTGCAGGGGGTCCGCGAAATTTGCTTTGATAATTCGACACATTTTCAGATTACTCTTGAATATCGTGAAAAATATATAAAATAAGAAAAATATGTCTAAAATAATATAAAGGTGCTGGTGATCATGAGGTTAAACTTAAGTAGGCCTCAATTGTTTGTGTTATATTGTATGATTATCATTTGTGACATATTCTGCATCACTTTGTCCTCTTCCCTCTTCAGTTGTAGCCCCAGTTTATGTTGATTGTTATTGATCACCGTTACTTTAACCTTCTCTCAACATGTCAGCTACATGTCTGTACATTTAAGTCATGAACGTTATATATTAATGTACATATGGTTCTGAGATGCAGTACAACTACAAACTGCATTTTAATTTTGTTTCTCAATTCTTAAGCACTGAAAATCAACCGTTTTTGTTGTTTTTTACACAGATTTTTCTAGATTTGTTTGAGGTTTTTAAATAAAACCAACATGCAAAACCAAATGTTAAAACCTCTCTATCCACACGCACACACACGTAGGCACATCAGTGGGCCGCGGATTACTCTCTAGTCAGAATGGTGGTCCCTGGGACAGAACCAGTTGAAGACCCCTGATCTAACCCATGAGACCTTCATTCCCAGCGTTGCACTGAATCCTCTCCAGCTGAGTGAAGCTCAGTCTCACCTGGGAACCGATGTCATGGTACATGGAGTTCACCACATTGTCCAGCAGGTTGATGTCCATTTTTTGGCTGAAGTCCAGCAGCTGTCTGGCTGGGTGGTCGGCCAACATCGTCATTTCTGCTGGCATAGAGCTTCTGGGTGGAGAGGGAATTATCAACATTAACCAGCGCACTGCCGACACACAAAGTACACACAAAGTACACAGGATGGTGTACACACAAAGTAGGTCACAGCATTAAGAACTGAAACAGTGGATATTAGTGTGACTTAGCTAGGCCTTGGCCACTAATCAATAACTTTTTCTCAATATTCATTAATAGCAATATAACGAAAGTTCAATCCGTCTCATATGCAGTGAAGAGGTTTAAAACATTGATTTTAATGTTGTGCAACATGCTTGTAAGTGTGTGTTACTCTCTGAAGTGTGTAGAGTACATACAATGAAGACAGGTACGTCTTATTTTGAAATTGACCGGTAACTTAATTTAAAAGCTCATAAGTTGGATTTCTGAAACTTGAATGAGAACTTGTGACTCGTTTCTTCTTCTTTGTACTTGATAACTGAGTACTTATACTTATACACCCAGTTCAGGCTGAGCACACGTGACACACTAATGGAAACCAGTCATAAAACACACGAGTGAGTCACAGGTTCGATTCCCTTTCGTGTCAGAAACGAGTTCCTCTTGCTCAGAGTCAGGGCAGCGGGCCCACGTGGTCCCACTACGACAGGCTTCGAGCCAGGGCTGGAGACGCGTGAAACAGCGCCACCAGCCGGTCACCGGGGGAACCTGAGCAGCATCCTCACTAACACACAGAAACCAGTTCGGACCCAGTTGGTCGTGCGATGGGACCCCGTGGGGGGGGGGGGAACTAGCCGAGCGGGTGTATGGTGGTACTGAAGCCGGCGGGTCGACCCCCGGGGCTCCGCCGGCTGCAGCTCGCCCCACGCCGGGTGCCCGAGCCGAGGCTCCGCTTACCTGGTGTGTTCCGTCCGGCTCGTCTGGAGCGAGGGTCCGTGGCTCCGTGGCCCGGTGCGAGCTGCGGCCGGACCGCGAGGGTGCGGATCTCCGAACCGCTCCGACAGGACCGAACCACTCGCTTCTCCTGGCACGTTTCCTCCGCTGCTAACCCTCGCTAGCATAAAGCTAACGCTAGCCGTCCTGGGTGACACCGGCAGCGACCGTCCGCGGCAGCTTGCACCGTCCGCCCCGGGTCCGCTCGGGTCCTGGTCGGCGTGTTGGATCCTCTCCCACCGGTCGAGTCTCCTCCTCAGCCGCGGGGGACCATGGGGGTCTCTACCTGTCACTACAGTCGACTCGCAGCGGGCTAGCAGCCAGCTAGCGTGCTAATGGCAAAGTCAATGAGGATTCGGGTCTGGCGGCTAGCGTGATGCTAAGCTAGCAGCCCCGGGTCGGTGTGGCGGCTCGTCAGCCCGCAGTGAGGGGCTTGGTTCCGGGTCAGTGGTCGCACACAGTGAGGGTCCGCTCCGGTTCTACGGCGTGAGGCTCGGCGCGTCCTCTCCGCTCATGCTTCAGCCTCGGACCGGTTCAATCCGGTTCAAACCGGGATTCTCACTCTCGGTGCTCCGGCCCGCCGCGCGCCGCGTAAAATTTGGACTATGTACCCGCCCACCGCGCGCTGTGATTGGTTCCCCCGTGCTGTCGTCACGCGTTGTCATTGGCCCGATGACGCTGTCGATCTGCGTCAAAGTCCCTCCCCCTCAAAGTCCCTCCCCCTGCTCTGCCCTCAGCAAACACATGAAACTGGAATAAATGAGATAAAATAATCAAATAAATTATTTATTTATATTTATTTATTATTCATTAATTTATCTTTATTCAACCAGGGAGTCACAGTGAGATCAAGATCTGCTTCACAACAGAATAAGTTCTACAGTTCAACACCCGGAAGCGCGTCACCAGGCTCAGAGACCTTCGGCTCAACATCGCCCTCTATGGGTGGATCCTGAACTGGCGCGGACCCGCACCACCAGGCTCAGAGACAGCTTCCTCCCCCAGGTCATAAGACTTTTAAACTCCTCTGAACTGCAATAACTCCACCAAACCAGCACCCTGGCATATCTGCATATTTGCACCAGCACCGTAATAAGCATATTTGAATATTTGCACTACTGCACAAATTGAACTATTGTTGTTTTATCTTTCTCCTCATCTGTAAAGATATATATTTAGATATATATAGTTTGTGGACAGTGTTCAGAGCTGCAAGTTTAGTTAAATGTTGCTGGTTGTATCACAGCCAGTCAGCGCAGGTAGTGCTGGGAGGAACTTTGCTGGACAGCCATGTGCTCTGCTATGACCTCAGGTCACTATGGCTGCCAAGTAAACTTTTGTTGAAAGAAAAGTTGGAGATGATGACGTGATGACAGCGATATTTAGAACAGCTAGGAAATGTAAGCTTTTAATGTTTAGGTTAATAAATAACTGGCAATTCCTGTATGTTGCTAGTTGTATGTAATAGGTAATAGTTGTAACTTTTTTTAGCCATTTTATTTATATCAAATCAGAATGCTTACACTCTTCTATGACCTTATAATCATGGTCATTGTGAACATTGTGATCACCTCAGAAAATCTGTAGCTTCAAGGGTTAATGTACGCATATATAATGAGATATCGCCTCATTTGCATATTTTAATATTATTTTTTAGACAAAGTGTAATACAAAAAGTATTTCTCTTTATATGAACGTTAACCTGGTAGAAATTGATGAGGATATATATAAAGGGAAAAAAAGTCCCATTCACATGGGGTGTGATAATAGTGTCACCTATAGTGGTCTTGTTCAGGACTTTCGTCCCGGATAGAGATTTTAGCACACATCCCACGTTGTTCAGTGGGGTCATATTAGTCTATAACAGTTGAGATTTTCTCCGCTAAATGAAACGCATACAAATCTTCCCCAGGACCTGTACTATAAAGAGAGCCTGTGACTCATGTATTTCAATGCCAGCGACTGCTTCATGTTATCTCTGTGCATTTTAACAAAATAAAAATCTTGAGTCTTGAATAAGATCACTTACAGTATGTGTTCTTGTATTATCCGTAAGAGGGAATCCACAAAATCCAGTGTCCGGTTGAAGTAAGTTTGCTCCAGATAATCTTCCATTCTTCTCCTCATCTTGTCTTCGTGGTTTCTTGTCGCAGACGCAAGAGGTTCATACCGGTGCAGCTGTATTTATACACAGAGCAGGATTCTGTCATTTTTTAGGTTTAAGGCTCCAGAAAGGAGGTTATGAAACTCTTCTGCGTCTGTGACTGCGTCTGTGGTTTGCACAGTTTCTTAAACGACTGTTTAGGAAACTTGAGAAACTGTGCAAACCACAGTTTGCTGTTCATGACCTCACAGAAATGGACTCAGATTAATACTGCAGTTTAAGAAACTGTGCAAACCACAGTGGTTTAAGAAACTGTGCAAACCACAGTGGTTTAAGAAACTGTGCAAACCACAACAACTGCATCATCATGTCTCCAAAACAATTTATCTGCAATTAATCCGAGTCCGTTTCTGTGAGGTCATGAACAGCACAGTGCAAACGTTTGTTATAATTATTATTGATCCAAATAACAAAACTATATAATAATAAACGGCACAATGCCACAGCACCCCCTGTCCCAACACTGAAATACACACATCAAGAAAGAACTTCTCCACATGTCGTACAGTTGAATATTTACAAAGAATTGGACACATTTCACAATACACAGCCTTTACCTCTATCTTTATATTGCATATTTAGAGGAACAATCCTGTCTATATTTCGATATTTCTACTTTTATTATTTGTAGTGTTTATATTCTTGCTTTTACTACATTGTCCCCTTCCTCGTGCTGCTCTGTCAAATGTGAATGTCCTCACACGGAGGATCCATCTTTTCTTAATTAGTTTTGTTTGTCGAGCACTTTTAACAATTCTCAGACACCTCACAGCATGACAACAAAACAGGTTTCACTCTGTCAGTTTCCTTCCTCCTCGTCACTCTGTCAGTTTCCTTCCTCCTCGCCACTCTGTCAGTTTCCTCAGTTTTCTCCATCAAAGGTTTGCTGACTTCATTCCGTGGCTTCAGGCCGTTGAGTGTGACCCTCGCTGTCGTCCGAGTAGTTCTCATGGTCGTCAGAGTAGTGGTAACCATCATCAGAACCGTGTTGATCATCTCCATGGTGACCGCCGGGGTCGTCCCCAGCGTGGCGGTTTGATGAGGCCTGGTCCTCGTCCTCCGTCCCTCGCCGCCTCTCGGTGGGATCGTCCACATCTTCGTCGTCCAGGAAGACTTTCCTGTAGCGGACGGGTTGGAATCCCATGTCTGCGTCCTCCTGGTCACTGATGAACAGAAGGAAACACTTTCACCGTTAGACCTGAAATATAAAACCAACTGTCCCTCAGAACAGGTTTCGTCTTCTCGGTCACTGAACTGCTGAGATCTTCAGGAAGGTAGAAACTCTCTGACTTCACATCCACGTCGGGCTTTACTCAGGCACGTGCACAGATAGACCCCTAGTGGTGCTCAAGCTCCTCCCCTTTTTCCCTGGATGAGAAAAGTGCCCTTCTGCAATCACACACACATGAATAAGAAAACTTGAGCTGATTTGAATTTTATAAACCCTCTTTTAATTTTCTGAACTTGTGTACATTTGTTTGCATTTTGCTTCTGTCTCTTTAATGAAACTTCAGCTCTGCAGTTACGTCACAGACTCCCCCCCCACCCCCGCACTTAACTCTCACTTTGACTTTTGCAAAACGACTTCTGAATTTTGAACACTGATCAGATCACGATCATATTCAAGCAGCTATTTTACAACCATGTCTCTTGTCTGTGTGAGCTTGTTGCTGCCAAATGACTTTTGACCAGTTATCAAATCCAAGGCTTGAATTACTTTGTACAATTGTGTCCTGACACACCAGAGAAACCAGGAAGCATCTGTTCCTCCCTGAAGAGACGCAGGCTGAAAACCAGACGATCACATTCACCTTCCAAACCAAACTAAACCAAACCAGACCAGACGTCCTGAGCAGGCACGTGCACAGATAGACCCCGAGTGGTGCTCAAGCTCCTCCCCTTTTGCCCTGGATGAGAAAGTGCCCTTTCTGCTGGAGTCCAATTTTTTCCTCATTCATCAATATTTAAGAATAAAAATTACTCTCTCTCTCATCAATTCCCCCCAAATGTGTTTTGATATCTGACGGGGCATTTATTTGAGTTCTTGTGAGAAAGGCAGTTTACTGTTCTACAAATTAGACAAGTTCACGAGTTTTGTTTAATTTAAAATCGTAATTATTGAAATGAAAGGTAGGTCTTAAGTTGAGCTACATGACAGTCTGGTGAGGTATATTGTGGTATATTATTTATTATTTATTTATTGAAATAAATCACAGTGAAGTAATACAAATCTTCCAAGAGATGGCACCAAGGAGGATGCTTCTGTGAAGATCCTTTAATCTATTCAGAACAGATTTCTGTTAAGTTTTAAGTTAGAATATGTTTTGATTATTTAACATATTATTTGGTTATACAATATGGCCTTGTTTTGTCAGTTTTTGCCTGTTATTAAATTTTATAATTTGAGTTAGTTTGTTAATAAAAATAAATATATAATTTGTTTTATTTATTTATTTATTTATTTATTATTTTATTTTTAATATCATAAATAATTTTGGGGATGGGTGCCCTTTTTTTTGGTTTGGTACCGGCCCCTCAACATGTCTGTGCACGTGCCTGGCTTTACTCCTCCAGCTTCTCAAGATGGACGACACATCTCCACTTCCTCCCACTGTCTAAAGAACGAACGCTGACATCTTGTGCCAACGACGTCTCTTGGAGTCAGAGTCTGTGCAGTGGTGATCGGGGGGGATTGAACCGCGGGGTCAAGGTCACGCTGGTGGTACACCCGCTCGACCAACCGGGACGTCTCAGCCCGGTTCATATCATCAGAGAACTCATTCATCCAAACTGATCAGAGACACTTGAACAAACTTCAGTGAGATAAGAACGACCTGAGATGACACAGAGATGAACTTCCATTTTTTTAATGTGGTCCCATCTGCTATCATGGAGGAGGCGGGACTTAAAACCTGTACTTCAGCCAGACACCAGGGGGCGATGGAGACGCTTTGGCTTCCCTTCTGTGAGCATGTGGTCCATCTTTATTTACAGGTTCCAAATGAGCACTTCCTGTTTCCCAGCATCGACACATTTCATAATCAGTGACTTGATAATCTACGCTCTGTGATAACAGATGAAACAGATAAAAGCTGATGTGTGGTTGTTTCACGCGACATTGGATTTGATTTGTTTTCTGTCAGAAGACTAATTACATATTAGTGATTTAGGGGAATCTAAAAACATGACAAGGTTTACAGTTATTATCCGTAAAGTGATGATTGGCTGCGTCATCCTTTGATCTTTGTGTTGTCGTGATGAGGTCACAGATTCACCTGTGTTTGCTGTCACTGGACTGGGAGGGGCTTCGGGCGGACCCTGGTCCGGCTGCTCGGCTGCAGAGGAACTCCTCCGTCACGTCACACCCCCGCACGGCCGCGGTGAAGCGCTTCTCCGCCGCCTGTTTGGCGTTTCTCTGGTGATGAAGCACAGGTTCAGAAAGCTGCTCAGCGTGAAGGAACAGGAGATCAAAGCCGAAGAAGAGACAGACTCTGAAACATCTTCATCACTCTCTTCATCACTCTCTTCATCACTCTCTTCATCACTCTCTTCATGCCACTCACCTCTTTTTTTTAATGTATTTTGTATACTAGTGATGCATCAATACATTTCATTGTCTTGAATTGTCGACCCTGTTTGTTAGTTTTGTTTGTTTGTTTGTTTGTTTTTATTTTATTTTTGTTCTGTTTTTATGCCTTTTATTTTATTCTATTTCAATTGACTGTTTTTTTCTTTCTTTCTCCTTAATAACCTGAAAAAAACTAATAAACATATTGTTAAAAACAAATCCCTCTCTTCATCATTCTCCCCCAGGTCACCTCATTAAGTCTTTGCTTATATTTCTAGCTTTATGATGTGATATAACGTAATGTAATAGAGTAATTGTTCATATTAATACTATTATTTCCTTTCTGTTTGCATCTATTCATTTGCATTTAAGGTCTTGATTTTGTAAGTAAAGAACCTTGAGATGATGTATTTTATGATCTGGTGCTATACAAATAAAATTGAATTGAATCTATTCAGTTTGTGCTTGATAATCTTTTTCCTGTACATGATTTTACGATTATTGAGAAGATTTTAAACAATGTTACCAAAGGTTCTATATTCAACATAACAAGTGTTTATCAATTCCATCTTTCAGAGTTTAGATGTTCAGTCTCATTACATTACATTACATGTCATTTAGCTGACGCTTTTGTCCAAAGCGACTTACATTTTTAGTACACTCAGCATTTATGAGCTTGAGTGAAAGTAGTAATAATTCAGCAGCAGTTTATGAAGTTGACCTCCTGACCTGAGCAGCCTGCTCCAGCAGCAGCGGCCGGCCCTCCACCCGCTGCTGCCTCTCCTGGACCTCCTGCTGGTACTCCCTCCGGCGCTGGAGGTCTCGCTTCCTGCAGAGTGACCGCAACACAACGGTGAATCGACCCGGTTTCCTTAAAACAACACAACTGGTTGACAAACAGGAGGAAGGAGGTTTGTGCCGCTGGTGTCACCGGACCTGAACTGGTGGAGTTTGGTCGGGTGGGCCTGGGACAGAGCCGTGTGGGGGTCGTTGGCCTGGGCTCGCTTCAGCACCAGCCGCTGCAGCTTCCTCTCCCTCTGCTGCTGCTTCTCCTTCCACTGCTGCTCCTCCTCTCCGGCCCTCCTCCTCTGCTCCAGCACCTTCCTGCTCAGGGAGACACACGGGTCACAGGTGGAGGAGGGGTGGGGACTTCAGGACAGCAGGGGCAGCTAGTGGAGGACATGGGGGGGGGTGGGGGTGGGGGGGGACTAACACACTACTCTGCTGTGGGATGATGGGATCAGGAGTTCCACTAGGATTCAGGTTTCAAACTCAAAAGACATCTGCTGTGGTGGACATGTGTGAACAGGAGGTCAGAGGTCAGAGGTCGGAGCCCTCGGTGATACCTCACGGCCTCGTGGCGCTTCTTGGTGGCGTCTGTGCCTTTGGTGGGGAGGAGCTCCAGGCTGCCGGAGAGGGAGGAGCCGAGGCTGGAGGTCGGGGTCCGAGTCCCCCCGGAGGTGATGTGTGGCCAGCGCAGCGTCCGGGGGGGGCTGCTCTGCTCCTTCTGGATCTCCAGCAGGAGGCGCTGGCGCTGCGAGGGGATCCGAGACGTCTTCAGGTCGAAGGGTTCACACGTGGTCGTGGGCTTCACCTCCTTCCGCTTCTCCAGGTGCTTCTGGAAGCGTCTGTAGCTGGCGTCGTGGTCCGGGACCTCCCTGTTGATCTGGGGTCTGTGGGGGAAGCTGCTGCCCCCCCCGGCTGCTGGGGTCTTCCTCCGCTGGCTGAGGCGTGGTGACAGCATGCTGGGGGGCATGGAGGCGGCGTGCAGCAGCTCCTCAGCTCTCATCTGGGTCCTGATGGAGCGATACAGCTGCTCGTCCTTCGTCTGCCCCCCCGACGCCGCGGCGTACACGGCCCTGGGCACCGGCTTGGCCTTGAAGGGCGTGACCCGGTCCTGGTGGGACGCTGGTGGGACACGCAGCTGCTTCTGCTCCTTCTTCAGCCGCTCCCGCTCCAGGAAGCTGAAGGGCTTCTGGACGGCTCGGAGCTGCTGCTGGTTCCTCTGCCGCTCGTCCTTCTGCTCCTGCAGCTCCTCGTAGAGCGGCAGGTGGACGTGTGCCGGCACCGGGCTGGCACGGAACTTCCTCTGGCACTCGCTCAGCTCCTCCAGCTGCCGCCGCAGCTCGGCGTTCTCCAGCTCGACCTCGGCACGCGACCTGTTAGGAATTTCAAACTTTTAACTAAAGGTTTAGACTGAACTTTTTATCCAATAAAGCTAGAGGTATTTTTAGTTTAGATATTATGCTTTATACAAATGATTTTAATAACCTTTTGCTCTCCTAATGTTTAATCTACAAGCTAGAACTGTGTGTGCGTCAGGACGATGGTCAGTCTAACACAGTGGTTCTTAACCTGGGTTCGATCGAACCCCAGGGGTTCGGTGAGTCACTCTCAGGGGTTCGGCAGGGGTCAAACACACACAGTATAGCCCGGTTCACACTAGCAATGTCTGGCCGTTTTTGTCGGCCGTCAAAAAATTGGCTGCCCACAATTTGGTAACACACAATTTTTCTTCGCCGTGTCAGATTGCAAACATTTTGTTGCTTGGTAAAAATGTGTTACACAAAAGAAATTCAGGCTACTCGTATTAAGGAACAGACTTTGATGCGAAAATGATATGAGAGTGGCACTTGCCAAGGCGAAGCCGCGCATTCCTGAACTTGTATCTGAAAGGCAACAGCAAAAGTCACATTGATTTGCAGTAAATAGTCATTGAGTTATGTTTTTGTTGGTTTTTATGGTTGGTTTTGTTCTTTGAACACATTGATTTTGTGTGAAACTGATGCATGGTTCATTTTGTGCACTAACAAATTATATACCTATGTTTTGAAGAAATCATATTTTATTTTTCCAATTACGAAGGGTTCGGTGAATGCACTGATGAAGCTTGCAGGGTTCAGTACCTCCAATAAGGTTAAGAACCACTGGTCGAACAGCTGTCTGATAAAGTCGTGGAGGTCAGACAGAGTGACGTTGTTGACTTAATTCTGTATTTTGTTTTGGTGAAGTTGTTGCGAACGTTTACACAGTCAGGAATGTTTTGAAGAAGCTGAAAACATAATATTCTTTGCTTCGCTGTTCAACACTTTTGGCCCATATTGCATCTGTGGGTGAAGGACATCTATGAAGTTAACAGTTTGCCTAGCAACTGTAGCGTCATCCAAAAGCCAGGAGGATGGCCTACGCGTGCGCACTTCCGAGGAGGGAGGAACGAAGACCTACTGTATCAAATGGACAGACACCGGATGTTCGAAGCGCTATGACACACTTAATGTACCGGAACCCATTGTCTTTTGCCGTAACCTGTTCATTGTTTTTTCCTAAATAAATTCTTAAATTGAGCAAAACTGAGTTTGGCTCTATCTTCTCGTTAAAGGAGTAAAGAACACGCTGTTGTGTTTTCTCAACAGACCTGACGCCCAGCTTCTGTCTCTCGGCCTCACGCAGGGTCATGTGGAAAGGCTTCGGGATGGTCACCCGGTGCTTCCAGGTCTCCCTCTTCTTGGCGTTTCTCTCTCCTGATCTCGTCTGGTCTCCCGGCAGACTCTGGAGGGAGGAGGAGGTCACGTGACGGGTGTTCGGTGACAGCTTGAAGTCCCTCCACATGTTCTTGATGTGTTCCTTGGGAGAGAAGAGCCGGCCGGTCTCCACCTCGTTGCTGACTTCTTCATCCTCGTCCGACGAGTCCAAGTGTCCTGAGCTCCTCCTCCTCCTCCGGAGCTCCACGGCCGAGTGGGACCTCCTCAGGCGGTGGGACTCTGCTGGGCTGCTGCTCGACCACGGAAGCCTAATTAGAAATACACAGATAATATTAATAAGCACCTGCACTCAGTAAAATGAAGTGTTCCCGAGGAAGAAGTTGCCTTTTGTAAGAAATTAACATTGACATTTCCAGCTGGTGTTCATGTAACTCCATCTTTATGAATCTGTCTTTTCAGCTGATCCATCGTTCCGTCTTCACAGAATTCTCAAACTGTCCATCAAAGCTTCTCAGGGCGACAACTTGAAAACGTCCAAAACCCAAAGATATTCAATCTTCAAAGTGAGGAAGAGGAATCTAAATCATGTGTTGTCATTAGTTGACCTGAAACTAAGAGTTGTTGTGACTTTGTTTCCTTAGAATGAGCCTTCATATCTCTGGCCTGTTTGTCCCCTGATGGCCACCGTAGATTCGCCCACTTGGGAGATTCACCACTAGAGGCCAGTAAATCCTTCACACAGGAGCTTGAGGCTGTTGCTGGGAATATCAACATGGCACCAACTAAAGGCTCCAGTATGCTTCTACGTATCCGTTTCTCGGAGAGGGTTGCACGGGGGCAAAGAGTTTTTGATTTTTACTTCTCCGACGACTGTATGTTGAAAACAATTCACCGCCAAACCCATAGGTGGCGCAACGGAAGACGAGCTCAGAGAAGCCTACCCCATTTCTGGGAAGAAGAAGTCCACGTGTCTCTGTTGACATGTTAGCTCCTCCCACACACTGAACCATGGCAACTAACAGAACTAAATAAAGTGACACCCAGCGGGTCAAGATGCTGATGTTATCGTTTCTTAGCGCGGCGGTTCCCCGGTCTTGTTTCCGAACTGTGTTGCTGATTCCACAGCTTGAATCTGCTTGATGCTACATGTAGCTAGAAGCTACACGGACCTAGCTCCCCCCAGCTTCCACACACAGTCAGCAGGGACTCCCGACACTAACTACTACCCAGTGTTTGCTTCTAACCTGACGGTATTATAGAAACAGTGTCATGATAGAAGTGGAATTAAAGTCGTGACGGCGGGTTTTTGCACCGTTACCACCGCAGTTAGCATGGTGGCTAGCCTAGCATGCTAGCGCCGTTATGAAAGCTCGTTATAACCGTATGTGACCGTGCACACATGCCCTCAGTGCTCTAACGAGCCACCGTCAGCCGGACAACTCCGCTGGCTTAACACACACGTCACATTAATCGTAGAATCATAGTTGTGTTCGTGTTTTTGTGACACAGGGAAGGAAGCAGGGAGTTTGAGGTCCAGAAATGTGAAATACGGAAATGACGTCATACGGAAATGATGTCGTTCGCGGACCAATCACAGCCAAGGTCTGTCCGTTGGGTCTCCGAAATAAAGACGGACAGTTAGAAAAATCAGAGGTGTACGAAAAGCTCTCCGAGGCGCTCGGAGAGGGCGTTCCACGACGGATAGGGCGGTCTTATCTGTCCGTTTTAGAAAAGACGGAGAGGCATAAATTGGCCTTCAAGGAGGAGGAAGGAGTCACACCTTTTACCTTTTACCTTTTACCTTTTACCTTTTACCTTTTACCTTTTACCTTTTACCTTTTGACTTTTGTAAACGTTCTGTCTGTGTTCAAACCACAGAGAGAAATATATCATCAAGAAACGTATTAAAACCAAACACTTGAACAAACATCACAGCGATCCAGATGTTTCTCCTTCACTTCTGGGAGCTGTGATGTCGTCCATCTTTATCTACAGTCTGAGGTTCGAACCGTCCGATGACACAGAGTCGATCCACCGACCTTAGCCCCGCCTCCAGCGCCGTCAGGTCTGAAGGCTCCATGAACTTCAGCTGCAGCTTCCGTCGGTACATGCTCTCCAGCTCGGCCATGGTGCGGAGGTGGGCCTTCTTCAGCTCCTCCAGCTTGCTGTAGTACTCCTCGTTGGAGAAGAAGATGCCGCTGAGGTCGAGGCGTTCTCCCGACGCCACGTGGTCGTTCATCACGCCGTTCGCCAGACGCTCATCGTCACAGGAGTCAGAGCCCGAGTCCTCGTGCTAAAGGACAAGAGAAGATCTTTACTTTACAGGGAAATCCACGTGTTACAGGAGCAGATGTTCAGAATGAGGTTAGAGAGAGAACCTTGGAAAGAACAAAACAAAATAGAAAATTTAATTAAATAATATTATATTATCTATTGTATAGTCAAATACTTAAATGTATACCTCTACTATATATCATATCATATTATATCATACTCTCTGTATATTCCTTGTATATATAAGTCTATATACACATATTTATACATGTGTACATGTTATTATTATTATTATTATTATATATTTACTATTATTATTATATATACTGTTGCTGCCATTATTACTATATTCTGCTATTATATTGGTATAATTACTATCATATATAAATATATATTATGTTATATTACATACTATATATACTGTACTATTTTTATATACTGTCTAACAATAACATTACCATCATATCATCAGTACTATTACCATCATCTTGCCACTGCACCTTATCTACCTATTTATCTTGTGTTTCTGTTTTTATTCTTTCTACCTCAATATTTTTTATTTTATTGTATTGTATTGTATTTTATTGTATTCAAATATACCGGCTGCTATGACGACTTAATTTCTATCTATATCTATCTATCTATCTATCTATCTATCTATCTATCTATCTATCTATCTATCTATCTATCTATCTATCTATCTATCTATCTATCTATCTATCTATCTAAAAATACAGAGAAACACTTTTAACTACAGGCAGAAATATTATTTCTACAGAAACGTACTCGAGTAAAGAATGTAAAATGTGTTTGATCATGTGTATCAGGAGATATGGAAATAAACCTATACATGTTATAAGTATATATGAGTTATGGTTTTCATTGTTATATGAATATGACTATATAAGTTTATACAGATAGATGGATAGATATGGGTATAATTTAAATAAAAGTATATATATAGTATACGTATATCAATACAAATGATCTATATAAATAAGTACACTATGGTATGCATTATGTATTATATGAATATAGAATGGTATGTAAATATTAATATATAAATAGGTGAATGTCACAATAAGAGGCATTAGTATGGAATGGGAATGAGGGAGAGTTCCTTCTACATCAGATTGAATTATATGATTTCAAGAACTTCTTGAGGCTGATACTTATATTAAGAAGTTATGGTGTTCATTGTTATATGAATATGACTATATAAGTTTATACAGATAGATGGATAGATATGGGTATAATATCACCATAGAATATTAAATAGAAGTATACTATATAGTATAACTAAATAAAGATGTTTGTACATATATCAATACAAATGATCTATATAAATAAGTTCACTAGGGTATTCATTATGCATTATGATATGAATAAAGAATGGTATGTAAATATTAATATATAAATAGGTGAATGTCACAATAAGAGGCATTAGTATGGAAAGGGAATGAGGGAGAGTTCCTTCTACATCAGATTGAATTATTAGATTAAATTTAACTTTATTGTCATTGCACAGTACAAGTACTTATACAACGAAATGCAGTTTAGCGTCTAACCTGAAGTGCAAAAAAGGCAGTAAAAGTGCAGAGTATCGTGCATATTAAAGTGAAAATGTAAATAAATAAGATCTGTATATGGGTAGTTGACAAATAAGGGTGAAACAGTATTTTTTTAATAAAGTTCTAATGAGGATTACAGTTTTATGAAATTATAATGTTCAAATGCTGAATTTTTTTAAACTGCTAGTGTTCCTCAGATTTTTTGTATAATTTCATTGTGGTGTGACCGTCACACCGCAGGACATTTTCATCATTTTGAGTCATTGCTATACAAGACTGACCTTAGCTATTATGCTAACTGAAGAATAACACAGTTTAACCTTAATATGCTTAATTCAATTTAAAAAAAAAAAAAATGGAAATTTTTGTTTACACTTTTTTTTAAACAAATTTTTAACTACAGCCGTCACTCTCAAAAAATCACACATTCATTTTCTGATTGAAAGAGTGAAATTTATGAAATGAATCAGAGGTTAACAATCACCTTTCAACATACACAGTACATTCAACCATCTGGGGGGCTTCCTGGTAGTGGAATAAACTAAGGGCCCCAATAGTTGTCCATGTAACTGCCGTTTCAAAAATCAGATTTTCCATGTCACGCCACAGGACATTATTTGTGTTACGAAAGTTATTTTACTGCAAATACTAATATACTAGTTTTGTGCATATTAAAACCTAATATTAATAAAGTCATTATATACAATATAATGCCAAGGCAGTTATTACCTGCTCCAGATATTTCTGGTATATTTTGTTAATATGTAAGTTTAATGCTTCAGCTATGTTACGATCACACAGCAGGACATTTTGCGTATTCAGCTTAAAATATAATCAAAACATAACAGATATTTCATACAAAATCATAAGTTTAAAACAAAGTACCATAATATGCATCACATCCATGTGTTGTTTAAGTGGTTAAATGCCTCTAAATAAACATTCACACTTAATTACCTAAAAATGATGCGTCATGTCATCCACCCATATATCAGTACATATAAGAATTATATGATTTCCAGAACTTCTAAGGCTGATACTTGTATTAAGAAGTTTCCAGAGAGTAATATGTGTGCTGGTGTCCTGCTGCCCTGCTCACAGGCTCTCAGGCTCACAGGCTCCTGCAGCACTAAGCTCATTATCCTGCCGCCCCAGACACACGGGACAGATGGTGGAACAGCTCAGCAGGAAGCCGGGCCTCACGTTCTGCTTCGGGCGTCTGGCTCCACCGCCGCTCACGCCATCACCAGGCGTTTCCTTCAGGAGCTTCACGGGACAGGGAACCTCGTCCAAACCATAATGAAGTGATGGGGATTATAAAGTGAACAAGACGCCTGATAATCTGGTCTAAGAATAGTCCGGTCAGCACAGTGTGCAGGTCAAATCCCCTCCAGCACTCGGACCTGGACGCGGGACGTCCATCAGACCTGCAGCTCAGGAACCACTTCTCTTCTCTACCCATAATACTCTGTGTGTAGTTAAAGTACACACACTCAGGACTTTCAGTATTTTGTATTGCCTATTTCTATGATATGTAATACTTTTTCACACGTTCTCTTGTCGACCTGGTTTTGACGTCAGCTGCTATAACAAGTGAATTTCCCTAGAGTCCATAAACCTGATCTCATTTCAGCTGAGTCAGCTAATTCAGGACGAGCAGAACTTGTTAAAATTAACTAATTAAATTCTTTATTTTTCAACTATATGTGCTCATCTGTGGGGGCTAGGTGCCGGAGGGAGGGGGGTGGGGGGTGGGTATCTGTTCTGTGGTATGTTTAAATTACATCTGTAATTGTTATTGATGGAACAGTATTGTTTGTTTGTCAATTATGTAAAAAATTCAATAAACAGATTGTTAAAAAAAATAAAAAATAATTAACTAATTAATTTAAATCCACCATTTTAAAACAAATGATCCAATAATGACAATAAAGTAGAAGGAGAAGTTAGAGCGAACACCTCCGGATGTGACCTTTGACCTGCTGTTACATTTTAAAAACCCGTTTATTGATCAGTTTGGTTTAAGACGTTAAACACAAAATAAATAAAGTTTAACTCACTTTGAATTAAATCATTATTTATGTTTTTGGCAGCTTGTAATTTTGAGAATGTAAAACGTAGAGTTAATTTAGTTGAGTCAGACTCTGGGGACGTTAACGGGGCTCACCTCCGCCTCGTGGTCCCGGTGGTCCCGGTGTCCCTGGTGTCCCCGGTGGTCCCGGTGGTCCCGGTGTCCCCGGTGGTCCCGGTCCCGCTCGTACGACGCCAGCGGAGCCTTGGTGAGCGGGTCCACGGGGGTCTTCAGACACGACGTCACCAGCACGTTAGTCCGGTGAGAATCCATCGAGTTGTTTCATCAGAAGGGACAAGGTGTCGGTTACCAGGCAACGGGCAGCGCTGGGAGGAAGTGACGCAGCCGGACAGGAAGTCAGGCCTCTTTGACAAAATAAAAGTCTGAGCTGCACCTGTTGTTTTACTCGTTCCTTTATTTTTATTTTTCTGCTTTCACGTGATAATTCATATAATTTGAATATTAAGTATTCAATCCTGCTCATTGTTATAACTTATATTTAATTGTATTGCTTTGTAAACTGTTGTTCAAACCGTGCTATAAAATTAATGTTGATTTATTTAAATTGGATGTTACTCTTGCTTATCCGTTTTGGAAAGTGGCATATGAAAGAAAAGGGTTATGATTTTATTTCTGAACGCTCTCTGGACCAGTCTCCCTGAAGACCTGAGGGCAGCAAGAGTGAATTTACATAAACTAAATAAAACAATATCATATATATATTTATGTATAAAATATCTTAAGACACTAATCGTGAAGCTCCAGTGTATTGACCATTAAGGTCCAGGTCACATACAGGAATATATCAATCTGTATAAGTGAGGAAGTGAATGCATCACTTCCTGTGACGAGGCAAATCCCAGAGTGACTCTGTAAATTCTGTCGACATAACTTTTAGTCTTATAGTCTTTTGGAAAATCATTGTATTTGTCATTTTTATTCCTTAGTATCTTCACCAGGAAAGACATTTACTGATTTTTTTAGTTTTAAAAATCTACTTAAACTTGTATTTTTTTGTTTTCCATTTATATTCTTGAATGTTTGCTCTGCTACTCAGTCACACATGACTGATTTAAAATGTTATAATTATTAAAACCAGCTCTGTTAAATCAACAAAGCATACACAACACTACAAACTGAATTTTAGATATTAAATGCATGTATTTCAGCATTCAATTTATGGAGAGAGGATGGATGATGGAGGGATGATAAAAAGATGGATGGATAATAGGACAAATTAATGGATGATAGATAAATGACTGGATAGATGAATGATAGATGGATGAATGATGTATTATAGATGAAAAATAGATGAATGGATGATAGATGAACGATGGATGGATGAATGATGGATGACAGATAGATATATGATAAATAGATGGATGATAGATGAATGATGGATGGATGAATTAAAATGTTATAATTATTAAACCAGCTCTGTTAAATCAACAACGCATACACAACACTACAAACAGAATTTTAGATATTAAATGCATATATTTCAGCATTTAATTTATGTAATATTGAGTACATTTGTAATTTTGGCATTTTCAGGCCTCAATAATCTAATGGACTCTTTAGTAAAGGTTTAGAAATTTAAAAAATCCAGAAAATCTGAGACAAATGACCCGAGTGTTCAGCAGAATGAGGACACAGGCAACAGCTGGAGTGTCAACAAAAAAAAACAAGCCTTTTTTATTAAATTATGCAACGTAACAGCTACAGTGGGAATCTGAACAGACAGGAGTCAACACGGCCGTGGATCCCTCGCAGTGCGAACAGGCTTCGTCACAGAACTCACAGGACGAACTCAGATCCCTTATCGAGCGCTCACCTGCAACACAAGAAGAAAACACACGTTCAGGTCAGACCTCCAGGCAGAAGGAAGGTTCCGGTTCTCTGAGCAGCAGGAAGACCACTGAGGTGAGGGGGGGTCTTACCAAGTCGTCGATCTTGAGGATGCTGCGGACCGTCTCCGTGGCCAGGGTCAGGCAGCAGATGGAAACCAGCAGAGGCTGCACCACCAGCTCCTCCAGGATGTTGGAGATCCCGCCCTGTCACACACACACACACACAGTAAACCAGTGGTGAAGAATCAGCACCATCACATGTGCTGCTTTCATAAAGATCACTGCAAGAACAAAGGAGTTTCATTTCCCTAACCGATCCGGTACAAGGCTGAAAAAACACGTCTCCAATCAGTGTTAATTTTGGCAGCATTTTTTTGATTTAGTCTTAGTCTTTTGACGAAAATGCATTTTAGTTTTAGTCAAATTTAGTCATTTTTATCCTTCTTAGTTTTAGTCGACAAACTAATTACATTTAAGTCTAGTTTTAGTCACATTTAATAGCCACATTAAACTCCTTCTCTTCCCTTCTCAGGTCCAGGGACCCCCCCCCCCCCTGTGTTGTGTCTACAACTGCGTACTAGTCCAGCTTGCAGTACTTAAGTTGTCCACTAGATGTCCCTCCTATAGGTCTATAGCAGGGGTCGGCAACCTTTACTATCAAAAGAGCCATTTTGCCCCCTCTTCCCCCAAATAAAATTTGTCTGGAGCCGCAAAACATATTTGATAACAAAGCTGATAAAATCTTATATAAAGTTTCACTATACTAATCTGTAGATTATTGCATTTATGAAATTATAGAACAATAAAGAAAAAACAGAAAAAAGCTGAGAAACTAAAACCATCAGCGTGAGTCACCACAGGGTCCAACCCACCTTACGGACGTTGATGCCCGCCATCTTGTCTCCCTGGGCGTGCCGGTTGCGGAGCTCTGTCACGGTGGAGATGGGGTTCAGGCCGGCGTTCTCAGCCAGCGTGGAGGGGACCACCTCCAGGGCGTCGGCGTACGCCCGCACGCAGTACGCCTCCATGCCAGCCAGGGTGCGCGAGTACTCGGCCAGACGCACGGCCAGCTCGATCTCAGGAGCGCCACCGCCGGCGATCAGGGCCCTGAGGGACAGAAACCATTATATATTCATTATTATTTAACATTTTATTCTTTGGAGATTCCTCAGTTGTCTAGCGGTGTTTCTGGGAAATGTAACATAAGTGTGTGAACGCCCCCCCCGCCTGGTTGCTGAGACAACCGGGCGTGAAGTATCGGGGAGCGTTCCACTTTAATGTTCCTCTGTTTGTTACGCTCTTGCACAATGAAGCTTTGCAGGAGCGCCTTTGATAAGAGGGGAAGCTGAGAGTGTACGTTCAATATCCAGGAAGTAGACATAGGAATAATAAACAGTATTGGGACGTTATCTTTCTACTCTCTCGTCATCGATCAGGAGTTTATTCTTCCGTGTACAGAAAGGACCGACCTCTTCTTGACCAGGCAGCGGATGACACACAGGGCGTCGTGGATGGAGCGCTCGGCCTCTTCGATCACCAGCTTGTTGGAGCCTCGGACCACGATGCTCACCGTCTTCCCCGGGCTGGCACAGCCTGTGACCTGCAGGGGGCAGCAGAGGGGATCGGTGGAGATGGAACACACAGGTGCGTCAGACACGTCCTTTCACAGCTAGAACATCCAAACTAGGGATGGGCATTCGATTAAATTGTCTTAATCGATCGTCGGGAGATTTAATGACGAATTTTCGATTAATCGCTAATATTTTTATTTCACTATTTATAGGCTATATAAACTATGTGGCTATGCTAACTCGGCTAGCCTTGGGAACGTTATTCTCTGCTCGTTGTGCATCGCAGCTCCTCCGTGCTAACACCGAGTGGATGCTAGGTTGAGAGTGAGACCGAGAGCAGGACGCGCCGCCATTAACCAGCGTCGGATGTGCGTTCTTCAAGTGGAACATCCTTTGAGTCGTGGCCGAGTTGTTCTTAAACACAGCTTCGCAGTGAACCAAGTCATTGTTTAATTCTAAATGGTCCCAAGCTAAACTTCGCCGTGACTTCTTCGTGTTTACTTTGGAAATGGTAACACGGTAACTCGCAGGTAACTGAGTAGGTCTGTGGCGGGTTTTTTTCAAACACTGCCCCCAGTGGTCAAATGTGTAATTACCCAATTAATCGATGATACATTATTTCATCGAGGAAATTCTTAATGATCAATTAATCGATCGTCGATTAATTATGCCCATCCCTAATCCAGACTGAAGAATCCAGGATGTCTTACCTTGACCAGTTTGCCAGACCCGTCCAGGTGGACCTCCTCCACCAGCTCAGCTGAGCCCAGCATCTCAGGCAGGAAGTGGTCGATGTGAGCGATGGGTTTGGTGCCGATCGTCTGCAGAGGAGCAGAGACTTCATTTCATTTTCCTGTCACAGATCAGCTTCATTCAGAAGTACGATGAGTCGGCAGAAATTGTATTCATGGGAGTGTTTCTGGGAAATGTAACAAGTGTGTGAACGCTCCCCCGCCTGGTTGCTGAGACAACCGGGCGTGAAGTAACGGGGAGCGTTCCACTTTAATGTTCCTCTGTTTGTTACGCTCCTACACAATGAAGCTTTGCAGGAGCGCCTTTGATAAGAGGGAACGTGAGAGTGTACGTTCAATATCCAGGAAGTAGACGTAGGAATAATTTACAGTATTTGGACGTTATCTTTCTACTCTTGTCATCAATCAGGAGTTTATTCTTCCGTCTACAGAAATGTCCCGGTTCTCTTGTTTATATTTAATTCCAGCAGTTGATTGTTTGATTACAATTCATATGGAAACGTTCCTCTCTGGTGTTTTAATTTCATATTCAACAAACTTATTAGGAAGACATTGATTTTCTGAGTGTGAAACATCTGTGAACTCACCTTGCAGATGAACTCGATGTCTTCTCTCTCGATTTCCTTGATCACCATGATCTTCATCTTGTTGAGGAAGTGCAGGGCGAGGTCGCTCAGAGCATCTCTGTCACAGGAAGTTGTGTCGTCAGTATCAAACACGTTCGTATCAAGAGTTCTGACGAGCTGTAGAACCCAGACTCTGTGGTCATGTGACCGGTGTGGGCGTGTACCTGAGGATGGACTTCTGGATGAGCAGCACGTTGCAGCCGGCCTTCTTGATCTGCTTCACCAGGTTGAGGATGTACGCACGTTCCTCCCGGAGAACGCGATCCATCTGGGCGTAGTCTGACACCACGATCTGGTTGTCCATCTGCACCATGAACACAACCAACACGCAGAAGGTCAGGAACCGTACTCAGGCAAAGAACTCCTCTATTTCCTCTCAGCTGATCAGATCACTCACGTCGGTTTTTGGAGGAGACAGGCAGAACTGGATGAGGCCGATCTTGGCCTTCTCCACCCGGGACACGCCGGTGCTCGCCACCCGCTGGGTCAGCACCAGGCCGTCCACCATCTCACAATCATCAATTGTTCCACTGAAAACACACAAACACACAAACACTCGGGTTTAAAATGCTTTTGAACAAACATTACACACACAAAACTAGAGACTCAGAAACAGCTGGATCCCAGTTCTCACCCGAGCTTCTTGATGATCTTGATGTCGTGCAGGTCCACGTTGGTGGCGGTGGCCGGGTCGATGACCCTCATGACGGCGTCCACGCTCATGGGCGCCAGCAGGCTGGAGTACTGGGACACCACCTTGGAGCACAGGGAGGTGGTGGCGCTGTTGAGCAGCGTCTCGCGGTCGCTGAGCAGCACGGGCCGGCTCATGGCCGTCAGCACCTCCACGCCCTTCTCCACCGCCTTCTGGAAGGACTCGGAGATGATGGTGGGATGGATTCCTGACGGGAGCGAGAGGGAACAGCAGCGTTCAGACCAGTGACCCATCCATCCAACAAACAACGCTGTTGATCAGGTGGATGTTCTTCAGTCTCACCTTTCTGCAGCAGCTTGGAGCAGGAGTCCAGCAGCGCTCCGGCGATCACCACCACGGAGGTGGTGCCGTCCCCGGCCTCGATGTCCTGGGCTTTGGACAGTTCCACCAGCTGAAGGACACACGTTTCAAAGTTAGGAGACAAGACAAAGTCTGCACTCACACACCTCCTCTCCTCTCCAGGGGATCCCTCCACCACACGGTTTGTGAACGCACCATTTTGGCAGCAGGGTGCAGCACCTGCATCTGCTTCAGGATGGTGGCGCCGTCGTTAGTGATGGTCACGTCACCTTTCTCGTCCTGGATCTGAAACGGAACAACAGCTTCTGCTTAGAGACACACGTGCTTCGAGCTGAGCAGAGACACAGACACACAATCTGTCCACTGACCATCTTGTCCATTCCTTTGGGTCCCAGGCTGGTTCTGATGGCGTCTGCAACGGCTGTGAAACAAGAAGGTGAAGCGTCAGCACAGAGTCAGAGAAGAAGATCAGTGTCCTGCAGAGGGGACAGTCTGTCCTCTACTGCTTCTGTCTGGCCTCTGATCATCTCCTGCAGTGTCCTCACATGCTGACGCCAGCCAGAGGTTTCACCCCCCCCCCCCAGTGGAGGAACTGAGGAGAACTTCTCTGGATCAGCTCAGTGAGGAACCAGATTAATGATGAGTCACTGACTCTGTTACATGGAACCAGCACGAGTCCAAATCAGATCAAGAGAGAGAGAGAGGATGATGGAGGGATGATAGATAGATGATAGAAAGATGAATGGATGATAAGATAGATGAATGTTGGATGGATGATAGATAGATGATAAATACATGGATGGATAATAGGACAAATGAATGGATGACGGGATGATAAATTGATGGATGATAGATAAATGACTGGATAGATGAATGATGAATGATAGATGGATGAATGATGGATGATAGATAGATTTATGATAGATGGATGATAAATAGATGAATGGATGATAGATAGATGAATGAATGATAGATGAATGATAGATATATGATAAATAGATGGATGATAGATAGATGAATGATAAATAGATGAATGGATGATAGATAGATGGATGATAAATAGATGAATGATGGATGGATGATAGATAGATGATAAATAGATGGATGATAAATAGATGAATGATGGATGGATGATAGATAGATGATAAATAGATGGATAAATAGATGAATGAATGGATAGATGGATGACAGATTGATATATAGATGAATGATGGACGGATGATAGATAGATGATAAATAGATAGATGACAGATAAATGAATGATGAATGGATGAATGAATGATGGATGATAGATAAATGAATGATGAATGGATGAATGAATGATGGATGATAGATAAATGGACATATGATAGATAGATGAATGACAGATGGAAGGATGATAAATAGATAAATGATAGATGGATGGATGACAGATGGATGTACGTCAGGATGATAAAATGAACCCAGAACATGAATAATTCACTAACGACGCCTCAGTTATGAGAAAGAACAATAAACCCAGTTTCCCATCATGCATCAGAACCTCGACCGGCTCCCTGGCGGATCTCAGATCAGCCTCAGCATGAATCAGCATCTTTTAACCAACCGAACCCAGCTCGGCTCGCAGATCTGGAATCTGCCGAGTCACGCTGCTGGCGGGCTGCAGAACGCACAGGCTCCATAGAGGAAGAGCCATAGACTGTATATATGAGGGAAGAGCCACAGACTGTATATAATGGAAGAGCCTGGTTGTAGAGAGAGAGCACCGACATGTGCACCACCGACGTAGAGGACCTGCGCAGTACGGACACGCCTGTTATACCGCTGTGTGGTGTAACGGTAATCTGGGCTCTTGCTAGCCGGGGTTCCCTGCCCATCCCCGGGGCTTTGTCTCGGCCCGGGCCCGCTCGTTAGCTCCAGTTAGCATGTAGCTCACCTTTAGCAGCGGAGATGTTGCTGAAGCGGATCTGGGCCGGCTTGTCCCGGTCCACATACGCGCCCCCGGCTTTGTTTCTGCCTCCCAGGGAGAGTCTCGGTGCCGCCATCATCTCGGGCATCGCGGCCAACTAGCGGACGGAGCGGGTTCGGGTTCGGGCTCGGGTCGGTACCGGGGGCACCGCGGGGCTCAGGGACGCGGTTCGGCGGCGGATGGACTCGGATTCGGGTGAAATCGTTCCGGTGCCGGAGAGAAGCTTCCAGAAGCACGGCAGCCTGCGTAGAGAGAAGGAGCATCCGGCCACTGGATATGACGTATCCAGACCCAACGCGTCAATCACCGAGTTGAAAGGATTAATCCATTACCTCAACAAAACAGTTAAAAACCAGATTAAATTCACCGAGTAATCAACAATCATCAAAGGTGAAAGGATTTTAATATGTTTTTGATTTCACTGGTTTGTGAATTTAAACATTTAGCTGCGACACGCTGACTGCGGATCGATTGGTTGGGTCTGTTGGGGCTGCAGATGCTAGCGGGGGCTAGCATGCTAACAGGAAGTTGAAGCGTGTTTCCTGCCTCCACTTGAGACCCGAGTGGAAGAACCGATCCTCCGCCAGGTAGGTTCCTCTCTCGCACCTTCACCCGGAGCCCCAGGTCACATCTTCCCCCTGAGGCTGCAGGAAGCTCCGTGCTAGCTCCGTTAGCTTAGCATCCGTGTTAGCTCCGTTAGCTTAGCATCCCCAGAGCCTCATGCTGTGGCAGGAGTAACAATACTGTCTCCAGTCCTCACATGTGACCTGAGTGGAAGTTTAATATATATATAAAGTATAAGGATAAGCTGCAGAATCAAATGATTCAGGACGAGTAGAAGCTCTATTGACTCTTTAGATTATTATTACATGAATGTGCACTTTAACTGTTGTGTTTGCATGAAATAAATAGATTTGTGTTTGTTCTCCTTAAATATTGTCACATTTCCACAGAACCTGAAGTAACATCTACACATTACAAATAAAAACAACAACAAATCAAAATTCTTCAGAGAAAATGCAGCAAATCCTCACATTGAAGGAACTGGAACCGAGGACTGTTTGTTTTTATTCATTGTGTATTGAAAAGGACAGTTTGTCCACCAGAGAGCAGAGACACGTTTATTCATCTCTATGATCATCATATTGATCGTTGGCCTTTTACTTACTGGCAGATTTATCTTTACAACCTAATATCCAGATATGAGCCTGGTTGATTAATCGCTCAGGCTCTAGTTGTGAGTCCTGATCCTGGCGAATGAGAATCCTGCTCACACGATCAGACGATGGTTCACTCTCACACGGAGACTGAGCGGATCTGAACAGGTTGAATGAACAGAGTGTGTTGTGTCTGTCCTCGTCCTGCAGCTGTCGTCATGCTGCCTCTGAAGGAGAAGGACAAACCCATCGTCCACAAGCTGCTCTCTGCCGGCTGCTGCGCTCGCTGCGTCCTCAGGTTCTGCTGCACTCGCGTCCAGGCGGCCTACCGCCAGCCCGAGCAGGTGGGACACGCCCACAGCACCTGCTCATTCATCACCGTCTCTGAATGTCCAGTGTCCCCTCTTTACACCAGTTGTCCTTGTCTCGTCTCACCCAGGAAACGCTGAAGGAGCTTCGAGCTTTCATCAGCAGCACAGAAAACAGCAAATCCCAAGATGCACCAGCCTCAGAGTCCACGGGAGACAACAAGTCCCATGATGCAGCTGGGTCCGAGTCCGCTGGAGACAACAAGTCCCATGATGCAGCTGGGTCCGAGTCCGCTGGGGACAACAAGTCCCATGATGCAGCTGGGTCCGAGTCCGCTGGGGAAAACAAGTCCCATGATGCAGCTGGGTCCGAGTCCACTGGGAACAACAAGTCCCATGATGCACCTGAGGACCCACCGAGCAAAAGAGCTAAACTGGAACCAACCGAGACGGACGCCGGGTCAGAGGAGAAAGAAGAAGACGCTGCTGCCGAGTCACGTGTGTGTGTGGTGTGTTTGGGAATCCTGCAGGAGTTCTGTGACACCGCTCAGGCTGTAAAGGTGTGTGTCTGTGTGTGTCTGTGTGTGTGTCTGTGACGATCAGTGTGAGTTTGTGTGGTGTTTGACATGAATCTATGTGTTTGTATCTTCACAGATTGCAGAGGCAGTGAAAGCTGAAAAATATGAGTTTGACTCTGTGATGTGTTCCGTGTCTCTGCCGGCTCAGCTGTGTGTCCGTGAGGTGTGTGTGTGTTTGTGTGTGTTTGTGTGTCTGTCTGACTGCAACTCATGGCTACACACATTTTTCACCTATATCTAATTAATGGATCATCACTTGTTCTGTAGAATGTTGTTTTTCTTTCTCACTATGGCCCTAATGCTACACTGTTGTATATCCGTCCCAGATCCATGGATTATTCTGTGTGAAAACCTGAAAATGTAAAAGATTATCACATCCCGCGATGTTGAAGAAAGTCGTAAACAATCACGATCGTCACCGAAAGGGAAATAGTTCTGCGTTGACTCGTGTCTCTTCCTTCTGTTAAGTTACATGGACTCTGTTCCGTGGTCGTTGTGTCATCACGCTGACAAACGTAACCTCCTCCGAGGGGCTAAATAATCAAATCTCAAATTTGTTGTGATTATTTTTCGATTGATTCTCTGACTAATACTTTAAGCTCAAGTTTAAACTTGCTGTGGTATCTAATCTGAACTGATGTTGTGTGTGCGCCCTGCAGCACTCCTGCTGGCTGCACGTGAAGAAGGAAGTGAGGTAAAGTGAATCTTGACCTTTTGACCTCACTCAGGCGTCTCGTGGATCCTGAGGTTAAACTGCAACTCTTTCCACCTTCAGAGACAAGGGCCTGGTGCTGGACAAGGAGGACATCATCCCGCTGAAGGAGGCCTTCAAGTGGGTGGTGCAGGGCCAGGTCTCCAAGGGGCTGGGGGGGGTTGCCGTGGTTACCAAGGTAAGCCACATTCCACGATGAGAGAAGAGAAGATTTAGATTAAAGAAAGATTATTTCTTTCAAACTTGGCTTTCGTGCTTTGATTTGAACTTTTACCGGTCGAGGGAAAGATGAAGACTGAGTGCCTTGCTCATGGATACTTGGGTGGGGGGGGTGGTTGGAAGGAAGGATGGATGAATGGTTGGACGGTTGGATTGTAGGATTGACGGTTGGATGGATAGATGGTTGGATGAATGGATTGACGGTCGGATGGATAGATAGAAGGATGGATGGTTGGATGAAGGTATGGTTGGATGCAAGGATGGAAGGATGGACGGTCGGATGGATGAATGAATAGAGGGTTGGATGAATGTATGGTTGGATGGAAGGATGGACGATTGGATGGATGAATGAATAGACGGTTAGATGAATGTATGGTTGGATGAAAGGATGGACGGTTGGATGGAAGGATGGATGGTAGGATTGACGGTTGCATAGATATATTGTTGGATGGTTGGATGGAAGGATGGATGAATGGATGGTTGGATGAAGGTATGGTTGGATGCAAGGATGGATGGAAGGATGGTTAGATGCATGGATGGTTGGATGGAAGGATGGATGGTTGGATGAAGGTATTGTTGGATGCAAGGATTGATGGATGGAACGAAGGATGGATGAATGGTTGGACGGTTGGATGGTAGGATTGATGGTTGGATGGATAGATGGTTGGATGAATTGGTTGACGGTCAGATGGATAGATAGAAGGATGGGTGGTTGGATGAAGGTATGGTTGGATGCAATGATGGATGGTTGGATGGAAGGATGGACGGTCGGATGGATGAATGAATAAACGGTTGGATGAATGTATGGTTGGATGGAAGGATGGACGGTTGGATGGATGAATGAATAGACGGTTGGATGAATGTATGGATGGTAGGATTGACCGTTGGATAGATAGATTGTTAGATGGATGGATGGTTGGATAGAAGGATGGATGAATGGATAGTTGGATGAAGGTATGGTTGGATGGAAGGATGGACGTTGGATGGAAGGACGGATGGTAGGATGGTTAGATGGATGGATGGATGGATGGTTGGATGAATGGATGGTTGGATGAAGGTATGGTTGGATGCAAGGATTGATGGATGGATGGACGGCTGGATGGATAGATGGTTAGATGGATGGTTGGATGAATATATGGAAGGATGGACGGTTGGATGGATGGATGGTTGGATGAATGGATTGACGGTCAGATGGATAGATAGAAGGATGGGTGGTTGGATGAAGGTATGGTTGGATGCAAGGATGGATGGATGGTTGGATGGAAGGATGGACTGTCGGATGGATGAATGAATAGACGGTTGGATGAATATATGGTTGGATGGAAGGATGGACGGTTGGATGGATGAATGAATAGACGGTTGGATGAATGTATGGATGGTAGGATTGACGGTTGGATAGATAGATTGTTAGATGGATGGATGGTTGGATAGAAGGATGGATGGATGGACGGTTGGATGGAAGGATGGATGGATGGTTGGATGTTATGATGGACGGATGGATGGATGGTTTGATGGATCGTTGGATGGTAGGATTGACGGCTGGATGGATAGATGGTTAGATGGACGGTTGGATGAATATATGGAAGGATGGACGGTTGGATGGATGGATGGACGGTTGGATGGACGGTTGGATGGAAGGATGGATGGATGGTTGGATGTTATGATGGACGGATGGATGGATGGTTTGATGGATCGTTGGATGGTAGGATGGACGGTTGGATGGATGGATGGTTGGATGTTATGATGGACGGATGGATGGATGGTTTGATGGATCGTTGGATGGTAGGATTGACGGTTGGATGGATAGATGGTTAGATGGATGGTTGGATGAATATATGGAAGGATGGACGGTTGGATGGAAGGATGGATGGATGGTTGGATGTTATGATGGACGGATGGATGGATGGTTTGATGGATCGTTGGATGGTAGGATTGACGGTTGGATGGAAGGATGGATGGATGGTTGGATGTTATGATGGACGGATGGATGGATGGTTTGATGGATCGTTGGATGGTAGGATTGACGGTTGGATGGAAGGATGGATGGATGGTTGGATGTTATGATGGACGGATGGATGGATGGTTTGATGGATCGTTGGATGGTAGGATTGATGGCTGGATGGATAGATGGTTAGATGGATGGTTGGATGAATATATGGAAGGATGGACGGTTGGATGGAAGGATGGATGGATGGTTGGATGTTATGCTGGACGGATGGATGGATGGTTTGATGGATCGTTGGATGGTAGGATTGACGGTTGGATGGAAGGATGGATGGATGGTTGGATGTTATGATGGACGGATGGATGGATGGTTTGATGGATCGTTGGATGGTAGGATTGACGGTTGGATGGAAGGATGGATGGATGGTTGGATGTTATGATGGACGGATGGATGGATGGTTTGATGGATCGTTGGATGGTAGGATTGACGGTTGGATGGATAGATGGTTAGATGGATGGTTGGATGAATATATGGAAGGATGGACGGTTGGATGGAAGGATGGATGGATGGTTGGATGTTATGATGGACGGATGGATGGATGGTTTGATGGATCGTTGGATGGTAGGATTGACGGTTGGATGGAAGGATGGATGGATGGTTGGATGTTATGATGGACGGATGGATGGATGGTTTGATGGATCGTTGGATGGTAGGATTGACGGTTGGATGGAAGGATGGATGGATGGTTGGATGTTATGATGGACGGATGGATGGATGGTTTGATGGATCGTTGGATGGTAGGATTGATGGCTGGATGGATAGATGGTTAGATGGATGGTTGGATGAATATATGGAAGGATGGACGGTTGGATGGAAGGATGGATGGATGGTTGGATGTTATGCTGGACGGATGGATGGATGGTTTGATGGATCGTTGGATGGTAGGATTGACGGTTGGATGGAAGGATGGATGGATGGTTGGATGTTATGATGGACGGATGGATGGATGGTTTGATGGATCGTTGGATGGTAGGATTGACGGTTGGATGGAAGGATGGATGGATGGTTGGATGTTATGATGGACGGATGGATGGATGGTTTGATGGATCGTTGGATGGTAGGATTGACGGTTGGATGGATAGATGGTTAGATGGGGGGATGAATCGTGATTGATAATTGCAGGATGTTTCTCGTGTGTTCTTAGGGGGGGCTGGAGGTCGGAGTGGAGTTCACCCACGAAGCTACAGACGCCGACTGCCACTTCCTGTGAGTAACGAGCTCTGAGAGAAGAAGAAGCTGGAAGTTTGTTCTTCAGTCTCCGACCAGTAAACTGTTCCTGTGTTTCAGAACCACTGTTTGAAAATTAAGATTTAATAAAACACTCCTACGCATTGTTAGGTCGACCAAAGTTGAGCAGTTTCTTTTAAATCATCAGAATTACACGACTCTGCATAGAGCTTTTAATTTGAAACTACGGCTACAGGAAGTAGAGTCATGTGGCAACTTCAACGTTAAAAGATTCTCAAAGCGAAACAGGACATTGGTGTGGTATGTGTGCTGAGCATGAATATACAAATATAAAATATAGAACATTGTATAAAACTTAGGAGGCTTTTTAAGATTTGATAAAGTTTACTGCTGTGCTGACCTCTGACCTTTGTTGACCTCTGTCGACCTCCCAGTGCCTCCGTGTGTCCCGACTGCTTCAAACCCGCCAAGAAGAAACAGGTGAGTGGACACGTCACATGTTTAATGAATTACCTTTCAACATAATCAGGAACGAGTCTTAAAACCTGTCGTCTGTTCAAACTTCACGATAACCTTTCTTCATGTTTTAATTATTTCAATTTGCGGTTTAAAAAAAGATACTTCCTCCATTTGTAGTTTAAAAATTAGTTCACTGTGACCTTTGACCCGTGAAATATCCGGGGTAAAGATCAGGTCGTCAGCTTCTCTTTTTTCACCTCGTCCATTCGCTAGATAGATAGATAGATAGATAGATAGATAGATAGATAGATAGATAGATAGATAGATAGATAGATAGATAGATAGATAGATAGATAGATGACTGCAGCTTTTATTGTGAAGCCATATTCAGTGGACCTTCACAGGTGAATTAGGCCAGGAAAGGTGGTCAATGTCGCCACCTACAGTTCACTTTGTGACATTACCACATGACAGAATCTATAAATAATATTCATCAGTAATTACTTCCCCTCCTCTCCTCTCCTCCTCTCCTCTCTCCTCTCTCTCTCTCTCTCTCTCTCTCTCTCTCTCTGTCTCTGTCTCTCTCTCTCTCTATCTCTCTGTCTCTGTCTCTGTCTCTCTCTCTCTACCTCTCTACCTCTCTCTCTCTCTCTCTCTCTCTCTCTCTCTCTCTCTCTCCCTCTCTCTCCCCCCCCCCTCCAGTCGGTCTTCACCAGGATGGCGGTGGTCAAAGCTCTGGAAAAAATCTCTGAAGCCAAATTCCTCAGGTGAGCATCTCTTGATCTCTCAGCTCTGGATTCCTCCTGAACGGCGCCGGTTGAAATGACGACTGTTGATTTTCTTCAGACACTACCCGTGTCCTCCGACGCGGACCTCCAGCTGCTGCAGCCTTCAGGGCGTCCAGTGTCTCCACGTGTCCCTCTTCATCGCAGGTATCGTAGACCACTGATAAAAACATGCAGTGGTTTGAGTCGGTGTCTGAACGATCGGGTTTGACCTCAGTTTCCTGATGTTCAGGGCGATACAACAAGTTCTCCCGCACTCTGCCTCAGACGCCCTGGGTGATCGACGGCGAGCGGAGGATGGAGTCGTCAGTGGAGGAGCTGATCGGTGCGTCCGTCCTGTCGTCCTTCAGAGCCGAGGGTGAGTCCACGCAGATATCGCGTGTAGTTAGTGTTTGTGAAGCAGCAGCAGGTTGTCGGGTCCGACTCGTTCAAACAGGAACATGTGGGAACATCCAGGTGAGGGGCGGAGCCTGTAGAGCAGCAGGGGCGGAGCCTGTAGAGCAGCAGGGGCTGAGCCTGTAGAGCATAGATTTACATAATAAAGACTAGATGTCTCGTCTGCGTTGCCGGCCAACGGAGACGAAAGTCCGCACATGGCGGCCATCTTGCTAGGGGGCAGCTCTCTCACCCATAACATTGTGTTGGTACATAACCATAACTTACTCAAATTTCAACCGATTTTTAAACGGTTTGGTTTGTTATAAACGTCAGAGATGTAGATATGACACTGCATACTTATGAATATTTATGATATTTTCTATAAAAAAATTAATAATTTATGCAGTGTCATATCTACATCTCTGACGTTTATAACAAACCAGATTGTTTAAAAATCGGTTGAAAATTGAGCAAGTTATGGTTGTTTACCAACACAATGTTATGGGTGAGCGAGATGCCCCCTAGCAAGATGGCCGCCATGTGCGGACGTCCGGTTCCGTCAAACGAGACATCTAGTCTTTATTATATATATCTATGCTGTAGAGCAGCAGGAGGCGGGACATGACGTATAAACTCTGCTGTGGACAGATCAGTGTTGTGGTTTCCAGCTCCTTCACACGGCGTCGGCCTCATCACCAGAAGATCTGGAACCTCTTCGTCTTCGTCTTCTACGTGTTCGGCTCCTCTTTGATCTTTGCTCTTTGATCCTCTCTTCTTTCTTCTCACAGGTTTTAACTTCTCCTCGTCCGGCAGAGAGGACGTCGACGTCCGGACTCTGGGAAACGGTGAGACGCTCGGTTTTGTTTTGTTTTTGCAGACGAACTTTTCTCCTGAAGCGTGAAGACTGAAGGTTTGTGTTGATGTTGTGTCTCTGTCTCGTGCGGCAGGTCGTCCGTTTGCGATGGAGCTGCTGAATCCTCACAGAACCAGACTGAGCCGAGCGGAGATGAAGCAGCTGCAGGAGGTGAGAATTCTTCAGTCTGCTTCAGAACACGAGAACGTTTTCATATGAAAACACATTCTGCTGCTGGTCCCGTTTAAGTTGGAATTCATCAGGATGAAGTTCCCACAGGATGTAAATAATATGACACAATAAACGCCTCTACGGCAACAGGACTAATTTAACTGTTCACTGCCGACGGATCAACACTTTGATGTTTCCACGTGTTCCTAACTTGATCTTTTTGAATGTTTTTAGACGATTAACGAGTCTTCAGACAAAATCCGAGTACGAGACCTGCAGATCGTCTCCAGGTGAGAAGAGTTCAGCTCGACAGGAATAACCTGCCCCTGCTCTTAATCTAAATCTATTCATTACTGTGTGTGTGTGTGTGTGTGTGTGTGTGTGTGTGCGTGTGTGTCCGTGTGTGTAGAGACGCCATGAGTCATATGAAGGAGGGCGAGGAGGATAAGACGAAGTCGTACACGGCGCTTGTCTGGACCAGGAAACCGATTCAGAGCGACGATATCATCTTCATTGGTGACATCAAGGTCACTACACACTCACACACACAGACACACACAGACACACACACTGTATTAGTGGTCAGCAGTAAGACACTGAACAAAAGAGTCAAACAGGAAGTAAAGATTTGAGTTTGTTGATGTTCAGGAGCTGACTCTGGATCAGAAAACTCCTCTGAGGGTTTTACATCGCCGGGCGCTCGCCGTCCGACAGAGAGTCGTCCACAGCATGAGCGCTCGCTTCCTGGACCCGCATCACTTCCACCTGGAGCTGAAGACACAGGCCGGGACGTATCCTCACGTCCTGTGTCCAAGATGGATGGATGGATGGATGGATGGATGGATGGATGGATGGATGGATGGATGGATGGAAGGATGGATGAATGGATGGTTGGATGGACGGATGGTTGGATGAAAGGATGGACGGTTGGATAGATGGACAGTTGGATGAATGGATGGATGGATGGGCGGTTGGATGAAAGGATGGACGGTTGTCTGGATGGATGGACGGTTGGATGAAAGGATAGATGGTTGGATGGTAGGATTGAAGGCTGGATGGATAGATGGTTGGATGGACGGTTGGATGGAAGGACAGTTGGATGGAAGGATGGATGGATGGTTGGATGTAATGATGGATGGATGGACGGTTGGATGGATCGTTGGATGGTAGGATTGACGGTTGGATGGATAGATGGTTAGATGAATGGATGGGTGGTAGGATGGATGGTTGGATTGTAGGATTGAAGGCTGGATCGATAGATGGATGGATGAATAGACGGTTGGATGGAATAGTTGGATGAATGTATGGTTGGATGGAAGGATGGATGGTTGGATGCAATGATGGACGGATGGATGGATGGACGGTTGGATGAATGGATGGATGGACTGTTGGATGGGTGAATGGATTGACGGTTGGACGGATAGATGGTTAGATGAATGGATGGATGGTTGGATGGACGGTTGGATGAATGGATGGATTGATAGATGGATGGATGAATAGACGTTGGATGGAATAGTTGGATGAATGGATGGATGAATGAATGTATGGTTGGATGAATGTATGGTTGGATAGATTGAAGGAATGGATGGATGGAAGGATGAATGTATGGTTGGATGCAATGATGGACGGACGGTTGGATGGAATAGTTGGATGAATGGATTAAAACAATGTTTTTAAGTGATTTTGTTCTGCACTGAATTTCTTGTTTTGAATCAATTCATTTCTCTTCAGATGTTTTTAATGAATCCTCTTTATTCCTCATTCACCTGAACATGAGGAGTTATGAGTTATTGATCTTTGTGTCGTTGCTTCTTAACGCGAAGCGACAGCTACATCAAAGAGTTCGTCCACGGAGACTTCGGCCGCACGAAGCCGAACCTGTGTGAGCTGCTGCAGACGGACACGGACATCCTGGAGCTGGACGTGGAGGTGAGACCAGAAACAGCCACCGGGGGGCGCTGTCTCACACACGAAGGTTTTCATCTGAAGGTTCTGTGTGTCCCTCAGGGTTCTCTCCTGGGACCACAGGGGTTTTCTTTGAGTTCCTGTTGTCTCGCGGCGTCTGGTCCTTTGTTCCTCTGGTTCCTGTCTCCCCGGTGAACTCTGGACAGATGAGCTCAGAGACACTTGTAGATAATAATCGTCCTCTCGTTCTCTCTCTCTGTCTCTCTCTCTCTCTCTGTCTCTCTCTGTGTCTCTCTGTCTCTCTCTCTCTCTGTCTCTCTCTCTGTCTCTGTGTCTCTCTCTGTCTCTCTGTGTCTCTCTCTCTGTCTCTCTCTGTCTGTCTCTCTGTCTCTCTCTCTCTGTCTGTCTGTCTCTCTCTCTGTCTCTGTGTGTCCCTCTGTCTCTCTCTCTGTCTCTCTCTCTGTGTGTCCCTCTCTCTCTCTCTCTGTCTCTTTGTCTCTCTCTCTGTCTCTCTCTGTCTCTGTGTGTCCCTCTGTCTCTCTCTCTGTCTCTCTCTCTGTCTCTCTCTCTGTCTCTGTCTCTCTCTCTGTCTCTCTCTCTGTCTCTCTCTCTGTCTCTGTCTCTCTCTCTGTCTCTGTGTCTCTCTCTGTCTCTCTCTCTGTCTCTCTCTCTGTCTCTCTCTGTCTGTCTGTCTCTCTCTCTGTCTCTGTCTGTCCCTCTGTCTCTCTCTGTCTCTCTCTGTCTGTCTCTCTCTCTCTGTCTCTCTCTCTGTCTCTCTCTCTCTGTCTCTCTCTCTCTGTCTCTCTCTCTCTGTCTCTCTCTCTGTCTCTCTCTCTCTGTCTCTCTCTCTGTCTCTCTCTCTGTCTCTCTCTCTCTGTCTCTCTCTCTCTGTCTCTCTCTCTGTCTCTCTCTCTGTCTCTCTCTCTCTGTCTCTCTCTGTCTCTCTGTCTCTCTCTGTGTCTCTCTCTGTCTCTCTCTGTCTCTCTCTCTGTCTCTCTCTCTCTCTCTCTGTCTCTCTCTGTGTCTCTCTCTGTCTCTCTCTGTGTCTCTCTCTCTCTCTCAGTCTGTGGATGTGGACTGGCCTCCTGCCATCCCAGAGTGAAGGTCTCCCCGGGGCCTCAGACCTGGTCCCGGACCCGAGAGCCGGCGGGTTCGGTCTCGATGGTTCTGTCTCAGCGCCGCTCGACCCGTTCGGACGCTGCATCGAACCGACCGCCGAGGTCACGTGACAGCGATGGTGAATGCTGATTGGCTGTGAAGAGGACAGTTGCTCGGGGACGTTTGTGACGTGTTCACTGATCCTTCAGGAGAACCTCAGTCATTATTTTTCTTTTACATGTTCCAGCAGCAGGTTGTTGTTTCCATCATTTCAAGGAACCTCAGATTTAAAAACATTTGTGTCCATCTGTTTATTTCTAACATATTTCCACTCAAGGATAAAATGTAATATTTAGATCTTTTTGCTGAGGTCACAACTGGAGGCAGTTACACTTCCTGCCACTGATATGATTTCCGATAACTGAGCAAATAGATCTTATTTATGAGAACCCTTAGTTTTTTTTTGTTGGAATCAATAAAGCAACTTTACCAAAGTGTTTTTGCAGTTGTACTTATTCTCCTTTTCTTTAAATCACTCTTGAGTCTTTTAGTTAAAAAACTAATATTTTGCTACTGAAACTTAATTCCATATTTACATTTTTTGGGGCTGTTATATATTAAAGCTTGAATTATAGACAATTTAATTCCAAATATACCATCGGTCAAAATAAAACTACTTTGTGTTTTGTTTAATTTATTTATATATATGTTGAATGAATGACTTAATACTACAAATACTAAAACTTACTATGTTGGAACGTGAACCAGAGCTACTGCTAAACAAAGGATTCAAGAGGACTTATTACATGATATATATTTATACACAATGTATTTATTAGATTTCAAACAGTTGTATGTAAGCTAGAGTGAAACGTTTTAGAAATGAAGAGTCACGACAGCAGAAACCCTGAAATGTATTTCTTTTAATTTAATTCAAAATAAATACTACCACGGCGGCAACGCAAGTCCACTACTGGGTTCTTGCCCTAACGTTTTGGTAAGAAAACAAACAAGCAAACGATCCAAAATGAAATTTTTTAAATAAAATAAAACCAAATAAAAAGAGACTTCAGTTAATGCATCCATCATCATCATCATCATCATCATTATCAACATCAGCATCATCATCATCCTCCTTCACAGACTTTCAAGAGGTGCCTTTTTTTTTAACGACATACAAGGTAACACTGCGTAGAATGACCAACATAAATAAAACAAACACTATGGTACAAAAGGAGGAGGAGAGGGAGGAGGAGCGAGGGATGATGGAGGGATGATGGGACTGGAACGACCTGATGGAACCAGCACTGCAAACAGAATCAAAGGAAAACGTTCATCCACAGTCCCACTGTTTTTTTTTGTCATTTTAAGTTTTTAAAGAGGAACAGAAACGACAGTGCAGACGGTTGGAGTCACGTCCTCACAGCCGTTTGGGACCAGACCACTTTCAAGGGGGCGGGGGGGGTTTGTCTCCATGGAAACATCCTCCATGGACGCAGATGAGTTATCAACCCGAGACAGACAATTTCTTTTTTCTAAACCAATAGAAGGGTGTTTGACTTTTCTCCTTCCTGAAATGATTTATTAGAGAGTTGTTTGTTTTTCCGTCTCTTTTCTCGATTCACGAAGTCGCAGAGAAAGAAAATCCCGTTTTTGTCGAGACGTCGCGAAAGACAAAGAGAAAACGAAGGATTTGCATATTTACATCGAGACGTTTAGGGCGACTCGGCTTTTTTCTGGCAGTCCTCAGTTTTCACGAGTGTCTCCTGATGCTGAACGTGACTCATCGATTCCCTCGGCTCAGATCTAACAACATGTTTGTGTATTAATGAGTTTTTGTTTTTGAATAACACTGAGAGTTGAGCTGGAAGCCTCATTTCTGTTTGTGTAATAAATTAAAGTTTTTTTTACTCTGATTTATCTTCTAAACAGTCTTCTCATACGGAGTCATGGAAGTGCCATAAAAAACGATCTGTAGAAGAATTAAAATACAAACTATATGTGTAAAAGACAAGAGGAATACATAAAAAGAATATACAGGTGAAATAAAATGTGAAAATATAAAGAGGAATTAATAAGATCAATTTAGAAATCCAGATACAAATAACAGATTTATTTTCAGTTGTTCATTCCTGTAAATAATTTCAAATATGTTTGCCTATATTTACTTTATTAATTAATTATTAATTTGATCCTTTTATCCCTGTTGATGATATATTTAAAACATACAGACACAAATAAATGGGACAATAAATTAAAATGCTAGTTATTCTTTTAGATTTTGTTACTTGTCTTTATGTTTACAAATTGATTTATTAAAGTTGCTCTTTATATTTACACATTTCTCGATGGACTTTTCTTTTTTGTGTTGCTCTTTGTTTTCCAAATTCGTTTTCTTACACCTAATTTTCTACGGCACTTCTTTGACTCCGTACTTGTTTACAGTATTTGTGTATTTGTGTGTATGAATATTTCTCTCAGGGTTACGACACAGACTTCTGTTAACTCGCTGTTCGATGTGTTTAACGTTTCTCGTCACTTTTACGCACAATCATGAACAAAAATCTTCAACAGCACGAGATGAAACCGGGCGTCAGAACCCAAAAGACGTGGAAGACGTAGAACTCTTGGTCCGAGCCTCTGCTGCAGGAACCCCGAGGAACCCTGAGGAACCCTGAGGAACCCTGAGGAACCCCGAGGAACCCCGAGGAACCCCGAGGAACCCTGAGGACCGGGATTCTAACTCAGAGTCGACAGTTTGCTCGTTTGCAATTTGTTGGTTTGTTTTTTTAACGTTTTTCATATTTACTCCCGAGTCACTTCTGCTCTTTGAGTCTCGTCCCTCCCACTTCTATACGAACTGTAAATAAAGATGGACGACATGATAGATCCCTAAAAGGGAAGCCAAACAATCGCCCCCTGGTGGCTGACTGCTGCACATGTCCTAAACCCCTCCTCCTCCGTGTTAGCAGATGGAACATGGACTAAACACGAAAAATCAGAGTAGACGTTAAATGAAAGTTTGTCAAAGATGTTTCTGTCATTTCAGGTCGTTCTTCTCTCTCTGATGTTTGTTCACGTGTTTCTGATCAGTTTGGTTTTAACGTCATGATTGACAGCTGGGACTGACTCCTCATTGGTCGGGTGGAACCTCGACTCAACGGCTCGGCGCCACGATTTGTATACGAGACATTTTATACGCAGAAGGCTTCTCTTCTGAAAAGTGGGAGGACGTAGAGACGCGTCTGTACAGGAGCTCCACATCTCATCTGGGACCTCAGCACATTGACCATTGTGGCGTCGTCCGTCTGTATTCACAGTCAGTGGTTTTAACACACAACTGGCGGCGACACAAAGATCCTCCGTTTGTGAGAGCAGCACTCGGACCATCGATGGAACGTAGAGAAAGAATAACGGAGCCGATTCACCCGGAGGAGGCGTGGTCTAACGACAGCCAGCGAGCAGGAAGCCAAAGCTTCGTAGCATAAATAAATCAGAAACTGCTGAAACTTCAACAAACGCACACGTGTGGAGAGACGGCGTGTGGACAGACGTCTGAGGAGACAGATCCCAGTTGTTCAGAGTAAACTGCAGTCTGATCAGTGCAGAGAACCTACAGCTGTTTCCTGTGTGTGTCTGTGTGTGTGTGTGTGTCTGTGTGTGTGTGTGTGATGACAGCATAATGTTCACCCCCATGTCCCACATACATACAGTACATACGTACATTAAGTCACGTTTCCCTGTGTAAACATCCATTCCACTAGTCCTACAGCTACGATGAGGAAACAGAAGAGAGGACGACGAAGAAGAGGAGGAAGAAGAGGAGGAAGAGGAGGAAGAAGAGGAGGATGTGGAGGAGAAGCGGTGAGAAAGCAGAGAAAGGCCTCGTTCCCCTGCCGGCTGTGGAGAGCTGGAGCGGTTAGCTGAGTCTGCGGTTGTGCTCTGTGGCGCCTGAGTGAACTGTGCAGTTTCTGGCAGTTTAGTGTTTCCTGTTTCAAAATAAAAGAACAACTTAAAAGTAAAGCGCAAGTAAAGAAAAATATAAAAAAAAAAGAAGAAAAGAAACGGGTTAAAGAAAAGACAAGAGAGCAAAGTAGTAACACTGCAACGATGAAAGGAATGATACAGACTCGTCCTTCCTCCGTTCCCGTCTTTCCTGTTTTCGATCTGTAGTGATTTTCATCGCCGTGGGTTTGGGGGGGGGAATGTGCGCTGCCATGGCAAATGGATGAGAAAGAAAATCTCTTTTTTTTTTGTTTGTTTGTAGTTTTCTTTTTGAGCGAACCACGAGCCATGCACTTATTCTGGACAAAGAATGACCCCTCACAACCCCGGACCCCCCCCCCCCGCCCTCCCTCTCCCAGAAAGAAACAAAACACCCTGTCGGTATGATACGAAACATCTGCACACGTAAGGCAACATTTTTGGTTTTTTTGTTCCCTAAAACGGCTCTTTCAAACCAAGTGCAAAAAGTCAAAATAAGAAGAGGAGGAGGAGGAGGAGGAAGAAGAGGAGGAGGAAGAAGAGGAGGAGGAAGAAGAGGACAGAAACAACAAACAAAAACAGATGAACGCAACCTGGGTCGACAACTTAATACTGACGGAGAGAAAAAAATAAATAACAAAAACATTGCCTTCTGCAGTAAATTGCGCTGAAAATGTAGGAGACTTATTTTTTAGTGTGGGGAGACCGGCTGGAGTCTCTCCCACTGTGCAAAAACCTCTTTTAAAGTCCCTAGAAAGACTTTTCCCCGTCTGCGAGGAGGCAGAGAAGGAGAAAAAGAGGGGAGACTGGTTTTCTTTTTTCTTTTTTTCCTAAAATGGCTACGTGTTTTCCTCAAAATGGCCTCGAATGGGGACGACACTGGCTGGCTGGGCCGGGGCGCTCACTCCCGCCCGCTGGCTGAGTAGGAGAACTGTGGGAAATGAGGCCTTCGCTCGTTGTCCGCCGCGTCCATCCCGTCCTCGTCGTCTGCCGAGAGAAGACCAGAGTCAACACAAAACCTCACAGAGTCAACACAAAACCTCACAGAGTCAACACAAAACCTCACAGAGTCAACACAAAACCTCACAGAGTCAACGCAAAACCTCACAGAGTCAACGCAAAACCTCACAGAGTCAACACAAAACCTCACAGAGTCAACACAAAACCTCACAGAGTCAACACAAAACCTCACAGAGTCAACGCAAAACCTCACAGAGTCAACGCAAAACCTCACAGAGTCAACACAAAACCTCACAGAGTCAACACAACACCTCACAGAGTCAACGCAAAACCTCACAGAGTCAACACAGAACCTCACAGAGTCAACGCAAAACCTCACAGAGTCAACGCAAAACCTCACAGTCAACACAGAACCTCACAGAGTCAACGCAAAACCTCACAGAGTCAACGCAAAACCTCACAGAGTCAACGCAAAACCTCACAGAGTCAACACAAAACCTCACAGAGTCAACACAAAACCTCACAGAGTCAACACAAAACCTCACAGAGTCAACGCAAAACCTCACAGAGTCAACGCAAAACCTCACAGAGTCAACACAAAACCTCACAGAGTCAACACAACACCTCACAGAGTCAACGCAAAACCTCACAGAGTCAACACAGAACCTCACAGAGTCAACGCAAAACCTCACAGAGTCAACGCAAAACCTCACAGTCAACACAGAACCTCACAGAGTCAACGCAAAACCTCACAGAGTCAACGCAAAACCTCACAGAGTCAACGCAAAACCTCACAGAGTCAACGCAAAACCTCACAGAGTCAACGCAAAACCTCACAGAGTCAACGCAAAACCTCACAGAGTCAACGCAAAACCTCACAGAGTCAACGCAAAACCTCACAGAGTCAACGCAAAACCTCACAGAGTCAACGCAAAACCTCACAGAGTCAACGCAAAACCTCACAGAGTCAACGCAAAACCTCACAGAGTCAACGCAAAACCTCACAGAGTCAACGCAAAACCTCACAGAGTCAACACAAAACCTCACAGAGTCAACACAAAACCTCACAGAGTCAACACAAAACCTCACAGAGTCAACACAAAACCTCACAGAGTCAACACAAAACCTCACAGAGTCAACACAAAACCTCACAGAGTCAACACAAAACCTCACAGAGTCAACACAAAACCTCACAGAGTCAACACAACACCTCACAGAGTCAACACAAAACCTCACAGAGTCAACACAACACCTCACAGAGTCAACGCAAAACCTCACAGAGTCAACGCAAAACCTCACAGAGTCAACACAAAACCTCACAGAGTCAACACAGAACCTCACAGAGTCAACGCAAAACCTCACAGAGTCAACACAAAACCTCACAGAGTCAACGCAAAACCTCACAGAGTCAACGCAAAACCTCACAGAGTCAACACAACACCTCACAGAGTCAACACAAAACCTCACACGTCAACACAAAACCTCAGGGACACTAGGGGTGGGAATTGGCAAAAAATGTGACGATTCAATAGTATTGCGATTCCCCGATATATTGCGATACTGCAAGTATTGCGATTCAATTCTGCGATATATTGCGATTCATGTCCCCCATGTTATTACAATAAATTAGGACAATAAGACTGCTCACCTCACTTCAAATGTCACATTTCATTCTGTGAACAACATTGTCTTCTACACATTCACTGAAGTGCAAAGACTTAGTCCTTGAACATTCAGGACACAGGACCTTTGTAATTATTTTCTGAATAGGAGACCTCTCACATGAACACTGAGCTCCCAGCACATAACTTACAATTATTTAAATACAATTCAGTAACATCAAGCAGACATAATAGAGTAACATAAACCTGAGAATAATCATATAAATAAGAGTAACCTAGAGCTTCAATCAAATTGAGAAAAATAAACAAATGTGTACTACTAGAGTCCAGTCCAGTTGGCTGCAAGGTCATGACCCAAAATGTTAAATTCATTTGGGAATATTGGCATTTTTTAAATATTGCAATACTTTGTGCTACAGTATCGATATAATCGCGGGCGCAAAATCGCGATACTGAACAGAATCGATTTTTCCCCCACCACTAACGGACACTTCCCGTCTGAAGTTCTCTGAGAAGAACAACATCGGGTCTGGCTACTAAAGGATCCATATTTGGATTGAATTTGCTGATAATTCGTAATATCTACAGAGATTCATTGAGTCTAAAGGTTGTTTGCATCAGATCACCATGACAACGACCGGGCTCCAGAGGATGAGCCTCTGACGTTGTGTCTCTGATGTGACGAACTGTTCATGCTGCCAAAAAACATTCCTCTTGGAAAACTCACTTTAAGGTGCGACAGAAAAAGCATTAAATGAGCATTAATATAATTAACGACCTGACTTACGTTAGCACGCTAAGAAGAAAATGTCCGCGTGCTAACGTGCTAAGCTAAGATGGTTCCAATTAAAACCATACGGAGGCTTTTCCGACGTGCTTACATTTCTCCGGCGGAGTGATGGTGATGGTCTGTGCTGTGAACTCCTCGTCGAAGTAGCGCGTGTCCGTCTCCGAGCTGACCTGGGGCTGGAAGGGGGGGACGAGCTGGAGGAGACAGGAAGTAGCTCAGTGAACGTTGGTCTTTGTCAACACAGTCAAAAGTCAATTTCTGTTTTCTGTCTGAGACTTTTTATAAGGAAAATAACATATAATTGTTCAAACTCATCGGGATCTTCCTGGTTAAATAAAGTGAAATCTGAGTAGATGCACTCAGCGCCTGAATTCTTCTCTGAACATCGGATGTGGATTTACAGGCCGGAGCAAAGTTCTGAGAAGTTTCCACAGAAACGAGTCTGTTCTTGGACTCAGTCGTGTTTGGAGGAAGGTTTTTATAAATATGAGGTTTTTTCTTTTCCAGTCTATTTTGGAGTTTTCAGCCAGACTTCTTTTGATAAATGAGGTAACCCTGATCCCAGAATATCTCAGGTACACTGTCTGAATAAATTACCAGCGAAGATAAGACGACGCCCGCTCTCACCTTCTTGTCGTAGACGTCCTGCCAGTCGATTGTGCTGAAGAAACTGTGTCGCATGATCTCCTTCGCGTCATCCGGTCCGCCGCCCAGTCTGCCAGCGAGCGGGGGGGGGGGGGGGGGGGGGGAGAAGAAGGAGAAGACGTTGAAGTCAGACATCAAACGCTGCTCTAACAAAGTCTCCATCAATGGGACCAGAATATCCACCTGCTACTTATCCCAAAATAACTGTGTGGGGTGAGCGAGTTCGCTGCGTGAAGGAGGCGTCGCCGCTTCACGCCGCGTTGCTCGTTAGAGACGGAACGAGCCTCAGGAGAATCAGGGCGGGAACTAACAGCCAGTTCACTGGAGAACAATCAAGATGGCTGCTTTGACCATGAAGGGACCTGGGATCACTTTCTCCAGGACCTCCACGGTTTAGTGTATCTGATTTGGGGGAGATTCTGTTTCCCATCAGGCACCTGGGGCACCACACCGCCCCCTGGAGGTGAAGTCACCGCCCTCCGGACTCGACCCCTGACCCCACCCACGGGTCATCAGGCACCAGCTGATCATGACGAGAGGTTAAACAACATCTTCATCTTTAAAATGCAGCGGAGGAAGACTCTGGTGTTGGGTTCTTCTCCCCACACATCAATCTTCCTCTATAATCCTATTCAAATATCCCTTGTTATTATTTTTAATGTTCAGATTATATTCCTGTTTTCAATGATATTTAGCCTGTTATTACCATTATTATGTTTTGTTATTACAGCGTGTGGAAGCTGCTGCTCCTCGGGGTCTCGTCTGCTTTACGATACAAGACATCCCCTCCACACGTCACAGCTGTGGACGTCAGGTTTTCAAGTAACCACAACAAACCTCTTCTGACTACACAACGGGCTCATCGGGGGGGGAAACACACAACTGTCAGCGTCTGATCCACCAGTCAGAAGACCGGTGGTTTGATTCCCGGCTGCACCCTAAATTACCTTGGCATATAGAAGCTTTGTGACTAGTAAACCATTGTGTTAAAGCTGTGAGATTATGGAAAAGATCTCTTTTTCCCTTAAGGTCGAGAAAGACATTTTTTATAAGACCTGGACCAAATGGACTGAGTATTTAAAACCAGTTAGATCTGATTTTATTTGAATAGACTTGTGTTTTGTGAAGGGCACTCCCCGGTTGTGTTCTCTTTACCTCTGTTATTGTTCCTACATGTCGTTTAGGTCCATAAAACAAAAAACCCCAGAAAGGCAGTATGAACAAAATCACCCAAACTTACTACATCCATCCTTTCTTATGTCCTTGACAGACTAAAGCTGTATTTAATGTATGTGATGGAAATGTGCCTTTCTAAATAAAAAGAGAATTTAAATAAAAAGAAGCTGTAAACTCGGTTCTGGATTGTTATTAATGGCCACGGTGTGTAACCACGTGTCTTGAGCTCGAGTCTGATCGGGGTCGTTTCCTCTCCTCTCGTCTCTGCACAGTGTCACACTCTCCTGGTGGTTTGTTCTCCACATGTTTCTCTCCGTGAGCGTACCGTTTGTTGGGGTCCTTGATGAGCAGCCCCGACAGCAGCGACTTGGCGTCGGCCGACAGGGTTCGAGGGAACTTGATCTCCTCCATGAGGATGAGCTCAAACAGCTTCTCGTGGTCCTGGTTGTAGAACGGCAGGCGGCCGCACATCATTTCATACGTCACCACGCCCAAACCCCACCAGTCCACCGCCCGGCCGTAGTCGTTGTCCTCCAGCACCTGGTAACATGGGAAACAGACATATTATTATTATTTTTAACATATTGCTGAGGTTCACATTACGTTCGCTCTAGGTTTCTCCTCCTGAAACTCTGTGAACAGGATGTGATCGTCACGTATCTTCTGAGTGAGTGAATATCAGACTGAGGGACTTTTTAAAACCAAGTTTCTCTCTCGAATCCTCGTAATGTTTAACAAAACCTCACGAGCTTCACCAAGCTCCAGATTAGAAGAAGTGAAATCAGTTACAGACGTTCTAAAGAAAGCACAGAGGAACCCCGTCTGAAGGAACTTCCACTTCGGTTTTATGTGTCTGAACCACTGGTGTCTTTGTTCGAGTCAAGTTCAGGAAACTCCTACAACAAGCATGCATGTTGTTCCTCTGGGTTTGACCTCTGACCTCAGGAGCCAGGTACTCTGGAGTTCCACAGAATGTCTTCATGGTGGCAGTGTCGGTGATGCCTTCTTTGCACAGGCCGAAGTCGGTGATCTTGATGTGACCGTCTTTGTCCAACATGAGGTTCTCCAGCTGATGAGGAGGACAAGTGGAATACATGAAATGCCTCTTACATCTTATATGTTTAAAATAAAAAACCTTGGGCGTCCTTTACCTTCAGATCACGATAAACGATCTTGGCAGAATGTAGGTAGTCCAGAGCGGAGACGATCTCGGCGCCGTAGAAACGGGTGCGGTCCTCGGAAAAAACTCTCTCTCTTGACAAGTGGAAAAACAGCTGCAAACAGAAAACAGACGGAGGTGAACACCAGGTCTTCCACCAGCTTTAAACCCCAGCACCAGGATCCAGGTCAGGGAGATCTCACCTCTCCTCCGTTGACGTACTCCATCACGAAGCACAGCCGGTCCTTCGTCTGGAACGAGTACTTCAGAGACTGAAACACATCACGTCAACACTTCAGAACTCCTTTCATGATCTGATTTCACCGAATCCTCCAAAACATGGTGTACATTCTGAGCTCGGCGCTTCAGGAGAGATACTCACAGTTAGGAATGGATGTCGGGTATTTTTTAATACTCTACTTTCTGTTAGTGTGTGAGCGACTTCATCCTGTGAGAAAAGAGAAGAGGAGGCAGAGAGATCAGCTGGAGGTTCAGGATGGAAGCTGACAGGCGGACGTCCCAGGTATTAGACCCTGAAGGAATTTGAGTTTCAAATTTGATTTCTTTTTTTGAAATTGATTGTTTGCGACCCAAAAAAATGATTGTTCTTCTGAAACCAAAAACTCATCAGGGAGATTGAAAGAAAACTTTGGGAGCTGTCATGTTGTCTGTATATTTAACTCTTGCTAAATAATAATATTTTCTTTTTAATGATCATTATAGTTATAAGTAGGGATGCACCAATCCGCTTTTTTCACCTCCGATACCGATGCCGATATCTGAGGTTTAGTATCGGCCGATACCGATCCGATACCGATACTAATTAAACAGTCGGGTTCCCCTGGTCCGCACCAGTTCTAAGTCACCCGCGGGCGAGTTCACCAACTTTGCAGCTCAGGTAACTGATTTTAGAGTCACATCCCAGGTATTAGACACTGAAGGAATATGAGTTTCAAATTTGATTTCTTTTTTTGAAATTGATTGTTTGCGACCCAAAAAAATGATTGTTCCTCTGAAACCAAAAACTCATCACGGAGATTGAAAGAAATGATGGTTTCTTAAAAAAAATGTCACCACACATCAGCCAGAGACAGGACACGTCATTGGGAGCTGTCATGTTGTCTGTATATTTAACTCTTGCTAAATAATAATATTTTCTTTTTTAATGATCATTATAGTTATTATTCCACTTCACATGATCCGTGTTTGCAGCCGTGACTCTGCTGCTTCACCTGAGCTGCAGGATTTTCTGTCGCAGATAAAAATGAGGCCACAGAGTAAAAATGTGACGGAGCAGAAACCGACAGAAGGTGAAAATCACTTTTCAAACCAGAAGGAAAAAACTTACACAACCAGCAGAAACAACAAATAGAAGCTGATGAAAGATTCAAAAAAAGGACCTTGGCTATGATGACTTCTTTCTTCAGGATCTTCATGGCGTAGTAGGTGCCGCTCGCCTTCTCTCTCACCAGAATGACTTTCCCAAACGTGCCTTTGCCCAGAAGCTTCAGATAGTCAAAGTCAGTCATCGTCTGGACAGAGAAACAGAGAAACAGAGGAAACGTGAAGAAACCAACACTCACCATCTCTCCTCACTTCACCGTGAGGTCCTGACCATCAGAGAAGCATCACACTCACTTCAACCTGTGATTTGTGTAGCTGGAACGTTTGATGTTTTCAGACGTTGTTGTTTTGATGGATCTACGATAACTGCACCATTTACAGTATTTGTGATATTAATCTAATTTCTGATTGACCACGATTCTGCTGCATTTAGAACAGGGACGTCAGCTGCATCAAAACAAGCGCTCCGACTTTCTTCAAGCACCACACAATGTTCTCTCTCTCAACCAATGACGACGCGGCGTTAGCCCACGTGACGCAGAGTTGCAGAAAACCAGCGGTGAAATAGAGCGAGAGAGACAGTGGTGAAAGAGTGAGAGAAATAAATAAATCAAAATCAAAAAATCAACCCGATGAATCCAGAAGAACCTGCTGATCCTGATCTCGATTCCAAACTAAAGAAATCCTGAATTCTCTTTGTTGTGTGAAATGTTATATTTGCGCGGTCCCTCACCTTCCGTTTGTAGTGGCCGATGGACGTGTCCATCTCCTCCTCGTTGACGTTCTCGATCTGGGACGTGGGGCTGCTCAGGATCCCCTCCTCCTCCTGCTTGGCCAGAGACTCTGCGACCGTCTGAATGGCCTCGGCCCACTCGTCCCTAAAGGTCACAGGGTCAAGCACCAGCACACGTGTGTTACTGTTTTCACAAATTCACACAAAGACACGTCCAGCGGATTCAACAGGAAACACACACGTGGTGATACACAACCCGATGTGTGTCGTCTACACTGGTCTGTTTCCCCCTGGACGTTATCACAGCCTCCTGTTGAACTTTGGAAAATGTCCGAATGAGCCGACGTGAGAATAAAACTAAAACTAAAACTCTGTGGATTCCACAGCAGAGAACTTCCTGCCTCTTCTCTTTCTGCTGTTTCTGTATTTTCAATAAGTAATATAATATATCAATAAGGAAAACATCTGGAAGAAACGTGCATATGTTGTACGTACAATAGTATTAATGATAAATAACTCATTACACATTATGTCGAGTTGTGGAACGAAACCGTTGGACAGTTGGCGTCCAGCCTCGGCTCCACCCCCCCGTTTCCTGTCTTTCTTCTTACTGTGTTGACTGAAGAGAATTTAAAACACACCGAGAGGCCGGGATATATTCTGAATTTATCTGCCTCTAATGTCCGACCTTCCATATGTATTGATAATCAGTCCGACTGCATTTTACTTCTGTATTTATTAGGTCAAATCACAAGTAGCCTCTCGCCAGCGACACTAGCGTGAGGAAAGCAGTTGAGAAAATAAAAGAAAATGGACAAACGACCTGAAAACTTAATTTAACTGGATGATCGACATTTATCTATTTGTCGTTAGCTTATAAAACAACAGTGATCTGCGTCTTTTTATTTATTTTCTTGAGCTAAATTAAATCACAAGGTTTCTGCAGGTTTCACAGATTTTAAAATCCAAGACCTGATTCACAACATTACTGGAAAAAATATGAATTGAAATAGGATTTAGTATCTTTTAATTAGGGCTGGGCAAGTTAACTCGTTTTAATCGAGTTAACTCAAGTGATGAGTTAACTCGATTGTTTATCCGCCAATTATTTTCTTTTTTCCTGTTCTGCAGCAGTCAGCAACAGAGTTTCACAAAATAAAAGCCTGACTTTCACAATAAAACAATAAATAATTAAACCTGAGTTAATGCGAGATAAAATAATTAATCGAGTTAACTCATCACTTGAGTTAACTCGATTGAAACGAGTTAACTTGCCCAGCCCTACTTTTAATACACGTATAAGTTATATCTATAAACAGTGTAGTGTGTAGTTCTTTACCAGTATTTCTAACACTTGGTAGCACAGACATGTTTTATTTATTTTAAGATTTAAATAACAAGTTTTATAGAATAAATGATCTTAAATCAGACTGATGTGTGCCAGGCTCACCTCTCGTCGGGCGTGTCCACGTGGAACGTCCTCTCGATGACGGTGGTCCACTGCAGACAGCGGATGATGAAGGTGTTGGGCTTGGGCCGCTCCGTCTTCATCAGCTGACATTCTGGAGGTCACACAGAGGTCACACGGAGGTCACACAGAGCGGAGGAGGAGCTGCAGACTTCTACTTTCACACGTACAGAAACGACTGGTGACCATAGGACCGTTGAGGATCTTACTTGCTACAGAGAAGTTGTTGAGCGGATAGGCCAAGTCCGAGTCCTGGGGTTTGTCCTTGTAGCCGATGAAAGAGCCGTCCGACTTCAGCAGGAAGTAGCGCGGCCGCCAGTTCTTGATGTACTCACCTGGAGGGGGGGGGGACACGGACAGGTCACATCCTGCTGCAGTTCAGACCTGATTATCTTTCATTTCATTATTTATGTTTTCCTCTTTATACAAGAGAGGAATCATCCACTGAGCTCCCTCTCTCCTGCTTGAGCTCAAACTGTTCACAGGTTCCTCAAAGATGGTTTCTGTCATTTCAGGCGGAGATGTCGTGATTGACAGCTGAGACTGACTCCTGATTGGTCGATGCCACAGATCCATCCCACAATCAGGAAGCACAGACTCTGGACCAAAGGACGAGTGGACAGCGTGTCCCAGATACTAAGAGACGACGTGTCTTCGTATCTTTATTTACAGTCTGTGGTCAAAACCTAAAACAGATTCATCAGTGGTAATTAGGGTTGCAAAGGGGCGGAAAGTTTTCCGGTAAATTTCCGGAAACTTTCCATGGGAAGTTTGGCTCGGGAATTTTGAAAAAAAAAAAAAAAATACGCAAATTAAACGCTGAGCAATAAAAACATGATTCAAAACTCTATTTTAAAGATGTATGGAACGTTGAGTTTCAACCCTCCACTGGTCATTCTTCCATCACATGCACAGATAACTCCCAGCATGCTTCACTCTACAGCAGGGCTACTGAGGCCTGCTGTAGTGTGCAGGACTAGTCAGGTAAGTTTCCATGATATTACTGGGAAAATATATTAGCATGCTGATTGAGGATTGTTCATCTGTTCATCTAGACTATTTCCATTCATTTATCCATCAATTGTAAAATATGTTTACAGACGATTCCAATTGTTTGGCTAACTATTTATATCTCTGGCATTGCATTAGTGTTTTTTTACAAACTTTTTTCTCATCTTATTCTACAGAACAATGCCACGTGCACTCTCTCATGTGTGGAGACATTTCACCCCATCCAATGTAGAAGGAAAGGCTGTGTTCATTTGCAAATACTGTGCAAAGACCTATGTTAAGAATGACACAACGATGCAGAAGCATATAGTCAAGTGCCCAAAGTTTCCTCAGGGCTCAAATCAGCCTATGACACAACAAAATGTTTATATTTATGTCTGTATATGACAAGGTAAATACAGTTAGTATAAATTACCCACAACATTTCCAGTTTATTCCCGTTAATTCCCATGGAAAGTTTCCAACTTTGAATATTCCCGGAATTCTGCAACCCTAGTGGTAATACAGTCGTCTTAATACCATTACAAAAATAAACTCTGCAGTCAAAGTCACATTTCTATAATAAAACATCCCAGACGTTAACCAGCACAGAGACACTTTGGGGTCCGTGTTTGTGCGACGGCTGTTTCACTGGGGACGGAGTTACAAGAGCACACAAAGGTGCAATAAACAATCCAGGGCCAAAGAGGAAGGAACCCGAGTGAGGTCATCCTCTGTGTGCTCATAGTGGCGCAGAGAAACTTCCCCTTGTGCCAGCCAACACAGCCCTGAGCAGACAAACACACCTCCAGCACACATGCACACACACACAGACACACACACAGAAAGCAGTGTGGGAAATAACACACCAGCCAAGAGCTCGGGCTCGGCTGCAGCCTCCTCCGCTCCCAGGTCAACACGCACTGTTTGGAAGAGCTGTTCTTCACACTGGCTCAGGCCCTGTCCACACTGAGGTTGGACAACAACTACACAACCTTCTGAGTGACTGCATCTGAACATGCAGGTTGTGTTATTCCCAAATGATCCTGTCATGAAGAATCAACCGGGTCGAGCAGGATTCCTCCTCAACCCGAATCTGTTTCTGTCCAGTTCAACAATCCTTCTTCTGTTTGATCCACATCACATCAGAGCAGCTCAGATCGGATTCGTGAGCCAGAATCATATCTGTGCTTTATACCGAGCAACATGACACAGACCTCACACCTCCACGAGGCCCAAGGACTGCACTGACATCAGTCCTCTGAACCTGTCGGACCTTTGTCATCAAGACAAGTGAATTATTCTCTGTGAAGATGTAGAAAAACCTCTCACGATATAGAAGAAAGTGATGAAGTTAACGATTTCTTTCTTTCCTTCTACGTAGTTTTTGTGTTAATTCTGCTGACACGCAAACTACACTGCTACTCCGGAGGGCAGATGACTCCTGAAACCACATCTGAATTCTCTAGATCTACGTTTTTATTCCATCCGTACAAAGACGGAGATTTTCTAGAACTGGTTAGTAGGGATGGGGGGAAAAATCGATTCAGTTTTAAATCGCCATGCTGCCTCCCAAATCGCTTTTTAAAAAAAAAAAAAAAAAAAAAAAATTGTTTTTTAAAAAAAAACATATTTCTTGGTTTATACCGGGGGGATATATGGGAGGAGCAACATCACCCCAGAGCATGTTGACCAGCTCTTGTTTTTGCACAAGAATCTAAACACACCCAAGCACTAGCTTTGCATCGCCTACATGCTAACAACAATAGCCTACTTCTTGTTTATTTCAAAGTTTATATTTTAAGTAAACTTTTATTTTATTTTATTTAATTTTTATTCTATTTAATTTCCCTTTTATTAATTGTTTAAAAATAGCCTAAGTGGCTTACATTTCTTAATCTGTCAGTTTGTGTGCAGTTAACAGGGGCTATACAATAATAGGGCACATTTTTATTTATTTTCTCTATTGGCTGCCTGGCAGTCATTAAGTTAATGTTAATATTTGAAATAAAACTTGTAAAGCTCTAAGTGAATTTGACTGTGTTGTATTTGAAGGAATGATTCAACTTTCTTCCATGGTCCAGTATTTAAAAAAAAAAAAATAACCAAAAGAAATCCCAGGAAATCGTAATGTCAAATCTCAATACCCACAGAAATCGCAATACATATCGTATCGCCATCTAAGTATCGTGATAGTATCGTATCGGGAGGTCCCTGCTGATTCCCGTCTCTAGTGGTCAGTGATGGTCACCGTCTCTGATCCGTCAGATACCGACGGCTCCGTTCACTCAGACTGATGAGAGTGAGCTACAGATGTTTGTCTACCATGTGCTCGCTCATGCTATCCTCAACAATGTTTTTACCGTCCACGCAGACGGTCAGACCTCGTAGCTGCAGCTGAGCTCGTGAGCCCGAGACTGAATGAATTCTGTGGGAAACGCCGCGGACAAAGTGACCTCAAGTCCTGGATCTGCTCATTTTACTGGGATGGAAATGTAACGAGTTCTCTCCTGACCGATAGAACATCCTTCTGACCCGTGAAGTGGTTTCCTGCTGAAAGGGAAACACGGCCTCCCGGGCGGGGGGGCGATAGAACCATAGACATATATAAAGACTAGATGTCTCGTCTGCGTTGCCGGCCAACGGAGCCGGACGTCACCACATGGCGGCCATCTTGCTAGGGGGCAGCTCGCACACCCATAACATCGTGTTGGTAAATAACCATAACTTACTCAATTTTTAACCGATTTTGAAACGGTCTGGTTTGTTATAAACGTCAGAGATAAATTATTACATTTTTTTAGAAAATAACATAATTATTCATAAGTATGCAGTGTAATAACTACATCTCTGACGTTTATAACAAACCAAACCGTTTAAAAATCGGTTGAAAATTGAGCAAGTTATGGTAATTGACCAACACAATGTTATGGGTGAGCGAGCTGCCTGTAGCAAGATGGCCGCCGTGTGGTGACGTCCGGCCCCGTCGAACGAGACATCTAGTCTTTATATATATATCTATGGATAGAACCTTCCTCACAGAGCAGAACCTCCTCACCTCGTTTCTGGACCCAGCCTTCCTTCACGACGCTCTGGTCGCTCATGGTGGCTTCTCCCGGGCGCCCGCTCTCCCAGCTCTCCCAGTGTGGTGGGGGGGGCGGGTCAGCTGGGCGGGGGGGGGGACAGTGGGGTTCGGGTGGAGCTCAGTCAGCTGTCCGTCTGACCGCTCGACCTCCGACCTCTGACCTCCCCTGACCTCAGATCTGTCTGCTCTGAGTCTGTAGCTTCTCGGCCTCTCTCTCTCTCTCTCTTTATCACTTTCTCTTTCCTTCTTCCTCTCGTCCGCCGACCCAACCTCACTTTCCTTTAGATGCTTTCTGTCTTACTCCCCCCCTTCTCTTTCTCCCTCCCTCCCTCCCTCCTTCTTGCTCTCTGTTTCTCAGTCCCTCGCTCTCTCCAACTTCTTCTTCTTCTTCTGCTTCTTCTTCTTCTTCTTCTCCTCCTCCTGGTGTGTTCAGGCGCTCCGGTGGTGAGTCAGCCTGGAAGGAAACGGAGGCAGAGAAAGGAGTGAAAACAGAGAGAGAGAGAGAGAGAGAGCGGGTCAGTGGATGGTTTCATTGTTTCGGAGCCTTAACACACTTCCTGCCCCCTTACCTCCTTCTATCCTTCCTTTGCTCCCTCCACTTTCCTTTCATTCCCTCTCTCCCCCTCTTCTTTAGCTCGCCCCTTCGCCTGACCTCACCTACATCTCTCCATTCTCCTTCTTGTCGCCTCATACCTCCAATCCCTCCTTTCTTCTCTAGACATTTCCTTTCCCAATATTTGACCTCCTCTTGTCCCTCCTTCGTTCCTTCTTTACCTCCTTTTCCATTCCTCCTCAACTCGTTCACATCCTCCTCATCTCTGTCCTCATTCATTCCTTCTCTCCCTCCATCTTGCCTCCCCCATTTCCTTCTTTTCCTCACTTGTCTGTCATGACTTCTTTTCCGTAAACTTTTTTACTTCCTCATCTCCTTCCTTCCTTCCTTCCTCCCTTCACAAGGTCTTTAACCTCTTTTCCTCGTTCCTCACAAGTCTAGCTCCTCCCTCTCTCACCTTCTTCCTTCCCCCCTGCCCTAAAATCTCTCCTTCCCCTTTTTCCTCCTCACCTCACTCACCCTTTTCTTTCCTTCCCTCTCTCCATCAGCCCTTCACTATCAACTACTTCTCCTCCAGCGTTATAACCTTTTCATCATTCTTCCTTCCTTCCTTCATTGCCACCCTTCCTCACTCTCTTTTCACATCCATCTATCCTTAACCTGACTCCTTACCTCCCTTCCTTACCACCTCTTCTCCTCCCTCCTTGTCTGGCTCCCTTTTAATTTCCCTCGTTTCCTCCTACCCCCCTGCTTCCCTCTCCTCCTCCCTTCCTTATTTGCTTCCCTCCTTCAGTAGGCTCCTTCCTTTCCTCTTCACATCCTCCTGTCCTTCTATCCTCCCTTTGTCCCCTCCTTTCTTCACTAGCTCCTTCTTTCACTCCCTCCTCCCCATCAGTGTTTCACAAACTACTTTTCCCTCACTTTTGACCTCTTCTTCTCCTACTTTCCTTCCTTCTTTGTCACATTCCACTCATCATTTCATCCTTCGTAAAAGTCCAGTACCTCCCTCTCTTCTCCTTCCTTCCTTCTTTATTTATCTCCCTCCTTCACTAGCACCTACTCTCCTCACTCACTCCTTCTCTCCTCCACAACCCCACAGACAAACAGGTAAAAACAAAAAGACAACAAATACAGTTTTACAATAACATGTAAAAAAATAACTCAATTAAAGAAATAAACAAAGGGACAATAGGAGGGATGAGACTCTGCACCTCCTGTATGAACCACATGTTCTTTATATTGTAATGATGTCATTTCATCATGACATCATCGTGACGTCATTTATATACCACAGGATGATGAATGATAAATCTAACTAAGCTCTACATGTTGTCTCCAAGCCTATTGGTTGCATATTTAATGCATAACTTCACTATATAACTTCACTCATCTTCCTGGAAACCCCTCCTGACTTCTTCCTTCACTCATCTTCCTGGAAACCCCTCCTGACTTCTTCATGACATCATTGATCATATGGAATCATTTTCTAAGTTATGTGTGTTTGACTGATTTGCGCAAGAAATGTATCATCTGGATCCAAACGTCTAAATACACACACACAGCGAATTACTTTGTTTAAAAGGGGAGTGGCTAAATGAGACGACAGGACCTTCAACAGAAATACCAAATCTACTTCCTGTCAGCGGCCTGGTTGTGTTCACACTGATTCTGAGACACAACTTGTATCATGACAAAGGTCAACAGGTCAACAGGACCTCGCGACCTCTTGCAATTTGTAAATCATGCAAATCATGAAATGATCAATCTGTTTAAATGTGGCATTAGCTGTATATTTTTGATCCAATCCCAATCGATGGACATGGTTTTGTTTTGTTTGTGAGCGATTTAACATTTCTGTAGTATTCCAAAAGCAGAAGAAGAAACCCCATTGGCTGCTTTGTCACATCTGTATTTAATATCTGTCGCTCGCCCCCCCCCCCCCCCGTCACACACACACACAGGACACAGGGAAACAGAGCTGATAACCACAAGGCTACATGGACCCATGGTGCTAAAGATCAGATCATCACCGATGCAGGTTCATCACTCCATAAATTCAACAGATTGACCGAGAAATAATATGCAACTCTTTTAATAATAATCTTCCGTTTGTTTAGAGTCATATCTCCACGGTTTTTTGGTTTCTATGACAACGAACTTGGAAATAAATATCTTGAAGACATCCCAACGGGCGACGTTCACTGACTGCAATGACGACTCGTCGATTAATCAGAAGAATAACCGACATATGGATTTGTAATTGTATCTCTAATTTGTCGAAAGTTGTTAGTGATGTTGCCAACAGCTGGGGGGGGGGGTTCCTTCCCCTCACCTGCTTGAATCCTGGTTCTCCCTCATTGCTGATGACCTGTTCCCTCCATCTCTCTTTCCTCACTCCTCTCACAACCTTCTGACACTTCTCCTCTTCACCTTCTCAGTCACATGTCCCTCAAACGCCCTCGAGCTCAGAACACACCTCTGTGTTTCTAATGTTTCCCTCAGAGAGGATCTCCTCAAACCTCTCTGGAGCTGAACACAACATGAAAGATCAGGTCATTCCATCCAGAGACTCACAGATCAGCAGTCAGCAACCAGAGAGCTGCTGACTCGGTGATTATTTGTGTTCATATAGAGGGAAACATGAGATGAATCTGTTTCACTGGAGGCCGAGGACAGGAACCTGAGAGCCAAGGCCCCAAAACCAACAATTAAACATCAGCACGGTCCTCAGACTCATTCTTAAAACGCTTCAGACAAACATCATCTCAGTGTTTTAAGACGAGTTTCAGGAAACCTTCACACCTGGTTCAGAGCTTCAGACTCGTCAGTTCAGTCTGAACCTGAACATCTGAGGTTCCTCAGAGCAGAAGAGGAGTTCTGGGTCTGGATCCAACTGAACCTGGTTCTGTTGGTTTGGTCTTGTGAAGACACTTTGTTGGATGGTTTGGACTTTTGGACCAATCACAGGAAGAAGAGGCAGAATTAAACCAGAGAAGAAGAAGAAGAAGACGAAGAAGAAGAAGACGTTCATTTGGTGCCTTTTAACTATTGTTGAGTACTGTAGTACTGTGAGTACTATGGAGTACTGTAGTATTGGTTTGCAGTGAAAACACTTTGTTGGATGGTTTGGACTTTGGACCAATCACAGGAAGTAGAGACAGAATTAAACCAGAGAAGAAGAAGAAGAAGACGAAGAAGAAGAAGAAGACGTTCATTTGGTGCCTTTTAACTATTGTTGAGTACTGTAGTACTGTGGAGTACTATGGAGTACTGTAGTATTGGTTTGCAGTGAAAACACTTTGTTGGAGAGTTTGGACTTTGGACCAATCACAGGAAGTAGAGACAGAATTAAACCAGAGAAGAAGAAAAAGACGAAGAAGAAGAGACGTTCATTAGGTGCATTTTAACTATTGTTGAGTACTGTGGAGTACTGTAGTACTGTAGTACTGTAGTACTGTAGAGTACTGTGGAGTACTGTAGTACTATGGAGTACTGTGGAGTACTGTGGAGTACTGTGGAGTACTATGGAGTACTGTAGTACTATGGAGTACTGTGGAGTACTGTGGAGTACTGTGCAGTAATGTGCAGTAATGTGCCTGAGGGTGCTGATGCTGGTAGTGATACCATCAGGATGTAACCGTGGCAACCAGTTGAAGCACTTCCTTCTAACAGAAAGTCTTCTTCACGCCCGGAGGACCATACACTGACGTCAGACGGCGTCTACAAAACCATTTCCACGACTCGACAGATCCAGGTTTCACCAACAATATGAGATTCATAAACAGATGAATGACGAAGTGGGAGGAGCAACGTCCACACCCTGGTCGGTAAGTTCTGGTTCCTGGAGGTCTGGTCTACTCAGGCTCTGAACCATGACACGTGTTCTGAAAGGACTTAGGAGGTAGATGTTTCCACAGGGAGTCATGGACCTTCAGAGATCCTTCATCACATTCAGAGTCCACCATGAAACCTGGATCTTCTCAGTCCAGCTGGTTCCATCTCCCTCACGGTTCCTGTCTGATCTGAACCTCCCCGTGAGGACTGAGAGTCCTGAGGAGACCGTGAGGCTGGTGGAAGCTGCACATGTTGTGTTACGGTGGAAGCTGCACATGTTGTGTTACGGTGGCAGACACATTCTCCAACAATGGGGGGGGGGCCGATGACAACAAACACAATGGCTGACAGGGGAGCCGCTTCTCCGGAGCCGGCTCGGTGGCGGCGGCCCTCGGTGCGACCCACACCCCCGGACCCGGGAGCACCGGACCCGGGCAGCAGGCCTCCGGGCCCCGGGCCGCGGGTCGGCTCGTCACAAACACACAAACAAACAAACACCGACACAACAGCTTTTGTTTCAAGGGCGTGTGGTGTCATTAAGTGTTACATAACAACATCCGCTCGCTGGTCCGTGATGTTCTAACGGCGAGCGGGACGTGAGGCGCGGAGTCCCGGTACCGAGCGGTCCCCGGTCCCCGGTACCCGGGAGCCGGGCTCCGGGAACCGGGGACCGGGGTGCGAGGCCGGCCGGAGCCCGGGATGCTAGCGGGGGGTGCTGCCGCTTGGGGGGGGGGATGCTACAGCTAGCGTTAGCCGGCTGGAGGCGGGTTAGCATAGCAGGCAGGCGGCCGGGCCGTGCTCATCCTCCCGGGGGTTTCTCTACCGAACCCGGGCAGAGACGCGACGCCTCCGGAGGCACCGCGACAGGAGGAGGGGGGGGCGGAGGGAGGTCAGGGAGGTGGCGGCTGGGGGGAGGTCGTCCACCGGGGAGATGGGCCGAGGCCAGACGGACGGTTCCCCTCCCTTCCTCCCTCCCTCCCTCCTCGCCTCCCTCCCGGCGGCAGCATCCCTCCCGCCGGCCGGGGGACGAGCAGCTAACGGCGGCTAGCCAGCGAGCTAAGCTCCGCTCCCACCCGGACACGAACCCGCTCCCCTCGACCCCCGGCCCCCGGCCCCTCCGCCTCCCTCCCCGCACACCACCTCCACATCCACACCCGCACAGCGACAGCAGCTCAGCGGGGAATATTCACCTGGTGGTCGCGGTCCTCCTCCTCCTCCTCCTCCCGGTGCTCCGCGGCTCCGCTACGGGCTCTGGAGCATCCGACGGAGGGACGTCCCTCAGCGGCGACCCCGGGAGGAGCCCGGCGCTGGATCCATGGCCGCGGTGCGTGTGAAGCCGGAACAGGATGCGGGCGGTGCGGGTGCGGTGCGCTGCGGGCCCCGGACACTCGGCTGGCGGGCAGCAGATCGCGGTGGACCGGACGGAAGGACCGGACGGACAGACGGACCCGCTCGGCTCTGCTCCTCCGCAGCTCCGCCAGGAAACGTCGCTTCGCTTCGGCTCGCGTCACCGTCACTGGGAGGACCGCTGCTGCGTTCAGGGGCGGTCGGGCATCGCAGCACCGGCCGAGTCAGCGGGACACATCCAGGGGGGTCACTGGGCCCATGGTGTACACACACACACACACACACACACACACACACACAGACACACACACACACACTTATCCTACCAGCCGTTCTACTACCTGCTGAACTTCTCCCATTGGCAGCTCCTCCATCACAATCACTGTATTTTGACCTTGATGGAGTTTGTGTTGGACTGTGAATCAGTGAAGACGTTGAAGCGTTAGTGACATTTCTGTGCACGTGATCTTATATTTCTACGTTACACCTCAATTTTAACGAGATATCAATATTGGTTCATTTACAGGGACAAGAATCTGTACACTAAAATAACCTGAAAGGAGAAAAACACTTTGTACATGTTCCACCTCAGGACCTGTATTTTTTATTAATTGATTTATTAAAACAACTTCCTATTCACTCCTTGTCTTCTTTTAGATGTATATCTATGTATGATTAAAAAAAGTTCTTACTGTATTTATTGTTGTTTTATGTCCGATTGTTGTTTTGAATAACTTTAACCAAGATGCCAGAAGTGTGTGTGCACTGAACAGATCAACAAGTCACCTTTTCTTGTATCTTGTATTTTAAGTTTTACTCTTGCACTGTTTTAAACATCTGCTGCACAACTTTCTAAAGCTTCAGTTATTTATCGTTATATCTCTATTTATATTTGGCTTCAATACTCTACCTCGGTTACTTGTGTCTTTCAATAAACTGATACTTAAAATCTCTGTATTGTCGATATCTCCATAAGCACACATGTGTTTACAGTGGACTCATTTTGACCTTGTATTATTCTTATGCTCTTGTTTTTAACAGTTTTATGTGCTACTGATATCTATCTATCTATCTATCTATCTATCTATCTATCTATCTATCTATCTATCTATCTATCTATCTATCTATCTATCTATTTATCTGTCTATCTATCTATCTATCTATCTATCTGTCTGTCTGTCCATCCATCCATCAATCCATCTGTATATTTCATACATTAGTAAAACACTGACATAACGTATGCTTAAATCTGTCGTAGATTTCATGCACATCTAATAAAACATCTAAAACCACAAACATTGTCCAATTGGGTCTAAAGCGTTAACTGTAAATTAAAGGTGCAGTCTGTAGAATCTAGTGACCTCTTGTGGGGAAGTGTCAAGTTGCAGACAGAGAACCTGTGGGAGCTTCAGTTGTCATTAAAACTCAAAAGGTTTAGTTTGTCCAGTCTGGGCTACTGTAGAAAACATAGTGGTTAAATATAAAGTATTTAGATATAAAATACCGTACCAGAGTTACCGTGGGAACCGGCGTGTTTCTCTGTAATATTGTCAGATTTGGAGCTGAACATGTAAAGAACCCAGAGATATTGTGTGTTGTGATTTGGTGAAATAAACAATAACAAGACGGAACAAGGCTCTTTGGGCTCATGTGCCTTCAGGGTACAAGTGAGTGCTGGAGCTGCGAGGCAGGACTTTCCTGGGAGAACCTGAACGCAGCATCTCTCTCCTCATGGCATCCAGGGCTTTTGTTGTCTCTCTCTCTCTCTCTCTCTCTCTCTCTCTCTCTCTCTCTCTCTCTCTCTCTCTCTCTCTCTCTCTCTCTCCTCTCTCTCTCTCTCTCTCTCTCTCTCTCTCTCTCTCTCTCTCTCTCTCTCTCTCTCTCTCTCTCTCTCTCTCTTTCTCTGCACCCCCATCTCTCTCTTTCTCTCTCTCTCTTTCTCTGCACCCCATCTCTCTCTCTCTCTCTCTCCCTCTCTCTCTCTCTCTCTCTCTCTCTCTGTACCCCCCTCTCTCTGTCTCTCTCTCTCTTTCTCTGTACCCCCATCTCTCTCTCTCTCTCTCTCTCTCTCTCTCTGTATACCCCTCTCTCTGTCTGTCTCTCTCTCTCTCTTTCTCTGCACCCCCATCTCTCTCTCTCTCTCTCTCTTTCTCTCACTTTCTCTGACCCCTCTCTCTCTTTCTCTCTCTCTCTCTCTCTCTCTCTCTCTCTCTCTCTCTCTCTCTCTCTCTCTCTCCTCTCTCTCTCTCTCTCTCTCTCTATCTTTCTCTCTCTCTCTCTCTGTCTTTCTTTGCACCCCCATCTCTCTCGCCCCCTGCCTCCCTCCTCCCTCTCTGTCTTTCTCTCACTTTCTCTCCCCCCCCTCTTTCTTTATTTGTATCTCCAACCCTCTCTCTCTTTCTCTTCCTCTGCACCCCCCTCGCTCTCTGTCTACGTCTCTCATTCTCTCTCTCTGCCCCCCCCCTCTCTCTGTATCTCCATCCCTCTCTCTCTGTGTCTCTGTCTCTCATTCTCTCTCTCTCTCTCTGCCCCCCCTCTCACTCTCTCTCTCTCTCTGTCTCAGTTTAATTATAATTCACTTCTGTCTGATCGAACCTGCTCTTCATGTTTATCCTGTCGTTGTGAACCAGCAGATTGAAGATGCACACAGACAATAGAACATTTTATTAACTGTTATTTAGGTTTAACAAAATGTAACCCACCCCCCACCCCCCCCACCCCACCCTCCCTCCCTCCCTCCTTCCTGTGAATGGAGTCTTTGTTTGAGGATCCCGGTTCCAGTCTGGCTGCTGCTGCTGCTTCTTTACATTAATCACTGACATTAATCAACAATTCAGCCTCTCTGAAATCCACCAGGATCAATTTATGGATATCTTTTTTGTTGCAGTATCAGTAAAATCAGTATCAGTAAAATGTAAAGTAAGAATCATAAAAGTACTGTTAATCATCTGTGCTCAGTAAATATCTTTCCAATCTCCACACACATTTTATGATTTTATTCAAATCATTTTTGGTATTTATTATGAACAGCTGAAACGGATTATTATATATATATATATATATTATGATTCAAATGATTGTTATATCAGTAGTAGAATCAGTCGATCTGTGCACCTTGTTGTTCTGAGGTGAGCTGTAGCTCTGCCATCATCAGGCCCAAAAATGATATTTATAATATTTTTAAAAGCTCACATACACAGTGAATATGTTTTACTTCAGCCAGTCTAGAATAAGGGAATTTAATTTGTGTCAGTTGATGTCAGTCTTCACTCAGTCCTGATGAATCCATTTGAACTGAAGTGAACTGAGGAGGAAAGAGGACGAGAGATCCTGGTGACCGGTGTCAGTTCCCTCGGTCGTCTCAGTGTCGAGTGTCTCTGTCCTCAGGTTGTCCTGCACAGATCAAGTGGTGGACGCATGTGACGAGGACGTCGATACGCTTACTGCAGGTGGAGAGAATCAAACACATTTATTCAAAAAGACTCAAGAGCAAGTTTCTAAAACAGGACTGGAGACTGACTCCCGGTCAGCAGAGGGAACATGTGACTCATCTGCAGGTACAGTATCAAACACTATCTGCAGACATGATGTAGACATGACGACAACTGAGCAAAATCCATTTCATATGTGAAGATCTGCACATGTTAAAGTTCTGAATGTAGTGATCAGAAAAATATTAAAGGTTTAATCAGCATCTGTGTTAATCCACAGGATCTGTTATTCTTTCTGGATCCTTTCTGGATCTGAATTTTCTCTCTGGCTCGGGATCCTCTCTGTCTGGATCCCCTCTGTCTGGATCCTCTCTGGAACTGAATTCCCTCTGGCTCTGGATTCTGTCTCTGTCTGGATCCTCTCTGGCTCTGGATCCTCTCTGTCTGGATCCTCTCTGGCTCTGAATGCCCTCTGGGTCTGAATTCCCTCTGGCTCTGGATTCTGTCTCTGTCGGGATCCTCTCTGGCTCTGGATTCTCCCTGAGACTGGATCCTCTCTGTCTGGATCCTCTCTGTCTCTGAATGCCCTCTGGGTCTGAATTCCCTCTGGATCCTCTCTGGCTCTGGATCCTGTCTCTGGCTCTGGATCCTATCTCTGTCTAGATCCTCTCTGGCTCCGGATTCTCTCTGGCTCTGGCTCCTCTCTGGGTCTGAATTCCCTCTGGCTCTGGATTCTGTCCCTGTCTGGATCCTCTCTGGCTCTGGATCCTCTCTGGCTCTGGATCCTCTCTGTCTGGATCCTCTCTGTCTGGATCCTCTCTGTCTGGATCCTGTCTCTGGCTCTGGATCCTGTCTCTGTCTAGATCCTCTCTGTCTGGATCCTCTCTGTCTCTGGATCCTCTCTGGCTCTGGATCCTCTCTGGCTCTGGACTCTGTCTCTGTCTGGATCCTCTCTGGCTCTGGATCCTCTCTGGCTCTGGATCCTCTCTGGCTCTGGACTCTGTCTCTGTCTGGATCCTCTCTGGCTCTGGATCCTCTCTGACTCTGGATCCCCTCTGGGTCTGGATTTGTTCATTCTCTAGATTCCCTTTGGCTCTGGATCCTCTCTGGCTCTGGATCCTCTCTGGACCAGGTCTGGGTGTGACTCGGACTGCAGCGGTCAGTGATGGCAGGATCTGGAGTCGCTGTGAGGCTGCATGAGTTCAGAGAGTCTGGAGACGCACACGGATCAAACCTGTTAAAACCCCAGTGAGTGAAAGAGCTCAGACCTTTTCCTTCAGTAACACGATGAAGAAACGCAGGTGGAAGTCAAACAGGACGACCTGCGACTTACTGAGAATAATCCAGAATGAAACTTTTCGTTCTTTTCCCTGCAGGACGACGCGTCAGGGCAGAGACGCTCGGGGTCTGTATCCAGGGCAGCTGGGCCGAGTCCACACCGTCCACGCAAAGCACTCTGGGTAAGAGAAGGAGCTCAAAACATTCAAAACCTGAATGTGTCATAAGTATCTTCTTCCTGTTTTCTACCAACGATTCACAAGGTGTGAAGGATGATAAGAGTCTGGAATCTGGATCACACATTACAGGACCGAGCAGAGGTTTCACAAGCAGCTGCACCAGATTACTCACTCACAGATATCAGTGGAAGACACGTCCTATTCCAAAACCCTGAGGAAAGAGGTGAAAGTGTCTTGGATCAGAGTTCTTTCCTGACTCAGACCTTTTCCTTCCACCATCCGTCACCTGGGTTTTGAGTAATCTGTCCTACAGACAAACAGACAGAGGTGAACACATAAAGTAATTATCCTGAATATAAAATATCGGATTTATTTTTGTCCCCGTGTTCCAGGTATCGTGTTCACAGTGGAAAGTCTTGTGACGAGTCTCCAAACCATCAGCACCAGCAGAGTTCTGACATCCGGACCCTCAGACCACCGACTGTCCTCTGTCTCAGTCCAGCTGTCCCCAAACAGCGCCCCCTGCAGACCACCTACCAGGAGGAGTTCGGTCCTCAGTCCCTCTCTTTCCTCACCGACGCTCCAAACCACTCCCAGGATAGTTTCAGGTGAACAAAGTGCAACGTGGCGTCTGTCTGCTTCTGAGACTCATTGTACATCAACGAATCACATGCTCAGGAGATCAGAAGACATCACCTGTCAGGACTCAATGGACTCTGTAGATAACAGCGCCAACTTGGGGCAAAAAGACGCTACTGCAGAACATGAATGTCAAGAAGTTGACTGTGGTCGAAGTCTCTTCTTTGACCTCGATGGAGAAACGTCACCAGGTGAAAGAGACTCTGAGATTCTCTTGGAACAGAATGACGTCAAAGTACAAATCAAGTTATTGTTAATGTTGCTGCTGCAAGGAATTGTGGGACGATCTTATTTCCTTAAACAAAGGAAGGTTCAGAGTATCCTAAGATAAAGGAGATAAGGAGGGAAGCACTGAAAACCTTTTCTTCACCTTTAGAGAATTTCATCAGCTTTTTAGTTTCTGGTTTTGAAACAACGAGTGTACAGGAAGTGTGACACGTGTTTTCTGCTCGTTCCTGTAACAGCTGCAGAACCTGTTTCCGTGTCACACATGTGCTTGGCGTGTTCTTAGGATGGGACTGAAGGGGAAACACACGTGTCCACAGGTCTGAGCTCAGTCACAGCTGACTGGTTCATCTCCAGCTGGAAAGACTTTCTGCTGAACAGGCGCCATCTCCCTCCTCAGGACGTTGTGTTAACGATTAACTGTCAAATACAAATTATCATGAATCCTTCACATTCATCTATTTGACAATTTAGGAATTTAAAACATAAATAAACACAACTAGAAAAAAGGGAGCAGCTAATATGCGATTCTTCAGCAGGTGGAATCAGAGGAACCAGATTCTTTCTGTAGTTATCTGCCTCATGCACTGCAAAAAAGGCCACTCCAAAAATAAGCCCAAAAAAATTAATTCAAGTTATTTTTTGCTTGTAATAAGCCAAAAAATCTGCCAATGGAACAAGTCAAAATTCGCTTGGTAAGATTTCTTGAAATAAGACTTTATATTTAAGCCTTACAAGATAAGAGTTATCTTGAAATTAGCTGGGAAAACTCATTTTTAGCTATATTTTACTAGTATTGTGATGTTTTGTGTCTCATAATAAGCTTGTGATGCTCAAAAATAGTATTTTTCCCATCAAAAGTAGCATCTTTTTTTTGTCATCCTGCTTGTTTCAAGCGTATTTAACTAATTTTTAGTTTTATAATTGTGACACTGTTCTAGATTTAAGTCCACCACCTACTTGAAATAAGATTAGAAACTGGCATTTTGAGACAAAATGTCTTGAAGTTAGTATTCCTGACTAGTATTAGGCAGTGCTCTTTTGCCATAATAAGCCGTAATTTACCATCCTGTCATCATCTCAAGTGGTATTTAACTTAATGTAAGCTCTACAAAATCAATACTGTTCTAGATTCAAGACATTAACTACTTCTTATAAGACAGAAAAAATGAAAACTAGTCTTGCATTTAACCAACTTTTATTGTATTTAAACAGCAAAAAGTCCCAGAGGACTGCATAAAGGGGAAACAGCAACATTTTTAACACGTAACACACAATAGTGTTCATGAACAACTTTCACACTTTTACTTTTGTAAAGTTATTTAGTATATGATTGCTGAGTGTTGGGTTAGTGGCTCAGGAGGTAGAGCGGGTCGTCCACTAACCAGAAGGTTTGTAGGATCGAACCCTGTCCCTGTGCTGAAGTGTCCATGGGGGAGACACTGAGCCGCTGGCAGTGAGTGACACAAAAAGCACTTATTGTGTGTTCACGTGGTCTTAAGTGAGAACAACAACTCTGAAAGTCGACAAGAATCTTGACACACAAGTTGCTAACGTCGTCACGTGAAACCAAAGGAACAGAATGTTCCTGTCGGATCTAAAAGCTTCTGAACTTCTGTCACTTCAGGCTGTTTGTTCGTCTCTCACCAGCTCCAACGTCACTTCTGATCCACGACCGACAGTTTGAAGGATTTCAAACCGGCTCCGTCTTCCTTGCTCTTTGTTTTATATAAATATTTCAACACATAGAGACATATCTTTATTCTTCCACACTCAGATTTTGAAGCACACGAACGAGGTCAGAACATCGACTTCACAGCTCAGAGAACGTTCAGAGGAGCACGTGAACGCACAGATTCACGTGGTGCATATTACCCATGATCCTCTGCTTCCTGAACCTGAAGACCTGCAGCTGTAACAAATCCACCAAACGGCTCCGAATCCCTCATGTTTTAACAGTTTCCTGCTGAATATTGGAGATAAACTCTGGTTGTTAATAACTTCAGAGTGTTTTTAACTGATCTCAGTTCAGCTTCACTCTTCACCTGCAGCTGATTGTGACAGTTTGTGACTCTCAGTCAGTTCTTCTCACAGGAGATGGAATTGATTGATTCATATTTCAATAGTTTGAATATCCCTTACACTGAAGTATTGCATGTTCCTTACTTCTCGCTGCTGTATGACTGTGGGACTATTAAAGGATTATCTTAACTTATCTTATCTTGTTCATGGATGCAGTGTTTTAATCATGAGTTTGCTAAACAGTTAGTGTTGATGTATAAACTGTACATGTATCTGCCATAGATAGATATTATGTGACAAGTCATTTCATTTATTCCATTTTATTTCAGGTTGCCTTTTAAAAACTTTAATCTGCACAGCAGCATTTTCTCTGTTGATCCATCACCACTGTCCCTAAATAATAAAATAAATGATTTTCTCTCAGGAAACAGTTTCTCGAGTGTTGCTGACGTGTTGTTCAGCTCACACAACAGATTCCTGACGACTTGTTTTTCTGTCGAAGAGGAGAAGTGATTTAGTTTATGAGAAGAATGTGAGTTTCAAACCTTCAAGTGAACGTTGTGTGATCATAAACCTGTGAAACCGGAGTTTCCCTGCGACCTGTCAGGCTCCGCCTCCCTGACACGTGATGATGAACGATGTGTTTCCAGCGCCTGTGTTCGGATTGTGATTGTGACACAGCTGAAAAAAACCCTGACAAACGAGTCGCTCGCTGACATCTGACCTGGACCTGCTCATGGTCCCAGAACAAACACAACAACTGTTTATTCATTTGTTCCAAAATCTTATTCTACCTGCTGCTTGCATATGCATAACACAACATAACACAACACAAGCCAACACAATCAGAATCAGAATTATTTTAATTGCCAAGTATATTTGCACATACAGGAAATTGCCTTGGTGTGGTTGGCGCACTGAACATAAATAACAATCAGACATTAAACAACAATATAAATATATATAAAACAATATTAACACAACACAACATAGCAAAATACATTTTTACAGTCTTATTCTCTTCTGTAAAAAGGCCAAACGATTAGAGGCTCCAGACGTGTTTGTGCCGTCATTTCTCACGAGTCTCATCAAAATCCTGATAAATCCATATTCACACATTTAACTTGTTGCTTATTCCCACATTGTTGTTTTATGTGATGAGGAAAACTTTTGATGTGACACCTGCGAGAATAAGAGTGACAGGTTTGGCCCCTGATGGAGTCACTCTCCTGGTTACTCAGTTAATTGCTAACTTTGTGCATAGTTGAGATTGTGTTTTCTCACGTTGACTCGGTGGAGCAGTCGAACCGGCTGCTCCACTGGAGGTCGTCCATATAACCTCCGTCCCCCGTCCCTCGTCTCCACACTCAGACGAGCATCAGGGGACGAACTCCCACGAGAGAAAACCTTAACGGCTGAAGAACGACAACTTGGTGAGAAACTTTTAAATCTTTTGTTTCAACTCGTCCTCCAGATGTTTGATATTTACGTTATTTTTATTTAAGTTAAATTAAATGATGTGTTTTAATGTTAGACAGAATCAGTTTGTCTCGTAAATCTGATTGGGACATAAATTACATTGTGTAAATTGTTGTGTGTAGATAATTAAGACCATATGGATATTATTAGAGTTCTTTAATCGTGTTTCTGTGAATATATTTTTCAAATACATATCCCCAAAAATCTAGATTTCTAGATATTTGGTGATGGATTAAGACGAATCCACTTGTTCTCTGCCTTTTCACTTTCATAAAAACTTTTCTAAAACATAAGTTTTAGTCAAATTTTTTAAAATATTGTGCACTATTAAAAACTACATGAACTACATAAACATTATCTTTATATTTAGATCCGCTTATAACTACATTATAGTTTGACTTAAACTGTTTATTAAATGTTTATATTCAGAATCAGATGAATTGATGCCAGGGCAGAAATAATGTTTAGTTACAGTCGCTCCAGCCAAGAATAGAAATATAAAGAATAAATAAATATAAATAAATAAAAATATAAAAATCTGTGCATTGTATAACAATATATAAAACAAAAACAGTATTGAAAACAGAAGACAACGTGTTAATTAAGATGTAATGTAAAAAGTTCTTGTTAATGACGATGTGAACATGTTGAAGTGTGTAAAGTGTGACGTGTTTTTTCTGTGATTGACAACGAGTGATTATCTGACGTTTCACCTGCGGCTCATCTGAGAACCTGCTTTAACGCGCTCTCACCACTAGAGGGCTATGGAGGACCATACATGACTTAAGTATAAATAAATAAATGTATAAATAAATATAAAAATAAATAAATAAAAAAGGAAATTAATTAATTAATAAAAAAATAAATAAAAAATAAATACGTCAATAGGAACAGAAATGTCTAAATAAATGTCTTAAATATATTTTCACATTTTTTTATTTCCACATTTTTTTATTTCCTCATTTATTTATTCCCTCATTTCATTGTCCTTATGCTAATGAGAAAGGCGGGCCTAACCGCTGTCTCATGCAGGATTGGTCACAGGAGTGTGATGATCCAGCCTTTCAATGCTGACTGGTGTCAGTAGCTGTTTGCAGTGTTGAGCCGGTTCACACTTAAAATGAACTAGTTCAAGTTCAGAGGGTTAGTTCAGATTATTTTTTATTGGGATGACCAAGCAGTTCACCAATCCTGCTCGAGACTGAGTTTGGGACCTCCTACCTCATTTACATAAGAAAAAATTTAAATGTTGAAATAATTAAAAGTTTGAATAAATGTGGGAATAAGTTTAACACATTGATTAATTTACTTCTGTATTGATGTCCACATGTATTCATTTATTTCTGTATCTATTTCCACATTTATTTATTTAATCATTTATTTAATTAAACATTTAAGTGTCCTTATGTAAATAACGTAGGATGTCCCGACTTCAGTTTATTTATTTAGACAGTTATGTTCCTATTTACGTATTTAATTATATATTTCTGTATTAATTAATTAATTAGCCTTTTTTATTTTTATTTTTTATTTATTTATGTATTTATTTATGAATACTTAAGTCATGTATGGTCCTCCATAGAGGGCCCTGTTTACTGTGAGCTGAACCCTGTTGGCTATTTGTTTAACGCAGCCCCCCCCCCTTAATGCCTACAGAGCTGATATGAAGCTGGGAGTGATGGTGGTGGTGGCTGTGGCCCTCATGGTTCCCAGTCTGTCCGAGGGCCGCACCGTGGACAGGTGTGAGCTGAAGGAGCAGCTGGAGGAGGCGCTGGTTCTGCCCAGACGGCTTCAACGACTCAAACAGAGGATCATGGCCATAGGTGAGCTTCAGCTTCAGTGGTTTCACGTGGATAAAATATCGTTTTAAACACAAGGCGATGAAAACAGATCCCAAGACAAGATGGTAAAGGAGAGGGGCAAAATGAAAACACATGCAATAAATAAATAACCATAAAGGATGCAAAGCGACTTAAGAGGCAAAGACAATGACCCTAAAGACGTGATGAATTAATACAAATGAAAAAGGGGATTAAATATAGATTTTAAGTTAAAACACCTGGAGATTTACCACAAAAAGATGCAGATGGAAAAAGCCTTGAACGTCAGTTTGAGTCCGGCTGCAGGGCGGAGCTCAGGTCTATGAAGCAAGCTCTATAGGTCTATTACCAATAAAGAAATCTTAATCTTAATCCTCACCTGATATAATGATTATTCCTATTAAATTTAATGACCAACAATATTTTATACCAGTTTTAGAAAAGCAAACAATCTGCAAACTTGGCTTTAGAGCCTCAGAGATTATCTTTAGACCCACTACCAACAAAACTCCACAATCCTTTCAGGTCATGTCAGAAGTTAAATCAAATATTGAAACAAATATCAAAAGGGTTGATTAAATGAGAGTTTGGTTTTGAAAACTTCTTTTCCTCGTAGTTGCTGCCTCCCACCAGTTGGAGGAGCTGCAGCCTCCGCAGCCCCCCCCACACTTCAAGCCTCCTGTTGTAGTGTCTCATTTGTCTGAACTAAGAGTTCGTCCATAAACCAGGGGCCCACTTTTAATTTGTAATAATCCAAAAGTCACAAATGTACATGCACTTGTATCTAGACAGAAACTCAATATCATCTCTCTTTGCTTCCTGTCGTCTGATTCGCTGCAGTCGTCTGTGAAGCGTCCAGGAGATCGCGTCTGGACACGGCTCTGGTCAGGGTGTTCGGCAAACGCACAACTACGACAGTCAAACCACCAACCAGACCAACCAAACCAGTCCAACCAACCAGACCAACCAGACCAACCAGACCAACCAAACCAACCAGACCAACCAGACCAACCAAACCAACCAAACCAGTAGAACCAACCAGACCAACCAGACCAACCAAACCAGTCCAACCAACCAGACCAACCAGACCAACCAGACCAACCAGACCAACCAGACCAACCAGACCAACCAGACCAACCAAACCAACCAGACCAACCAAACCAGTAGAACCAACCAGACCAACCAGACCAACCAAACCAGTAGAACCAACCAAACCAACCAAACCAGTAGAACCAACCAGACCAACCAAACCAGTAGAACCAACCAAACCAGTAGAACCAACCAAACCAACCAAACCAGTAGAACCAACCAGACCAACCAAACCAGTAGAACCAACCAAACCAGTAGAACCAACCAAACCAACCAAACCAGTAGAACCAACCAAACCAGTAGAACCAACCAAACCAGTAGAACCAACCAAACCAGTAGAACCAACCAAACCAGTAGAACCAACCAAACCAGTAGAACCAACCAAACCAGTAGAACCAACCAAACCAGTAGAACCAACCAGACCAACCAAACCAACCGAAACAAAGGTTATCTCCAGACGAAAGCGGGCGGCCGACTCAACCAGCGACGAGGCGGACTCGTCAGACAGCCTCGAGGCAGCGATGAGAGAGGAAGAGGAGGAAGACAGTAGCATGATGGGTAATGAGGACTCTGAGGAGGAAGACGTCAGCATGATGGGTAAGGAGGACTCTGAAGACGAAGACGGCCAAAAAGGGGACGAGGATGAGGAGGACTCTGAAGAGGAAGACATCAGCATGATGGGTAAGGAGGACTCTGATGAGGAAGACAGCCAAAAAGGGGACGAGGATGAGGTGGACGCTGAGGAGGAAGACGGCCAAAAAGGGGACGAGGATGAGGTGGACGCTGAGGAGGAAGACGGCCAAAAAGGGGACGAGGATGAGGAGGACTCTGAAGAGGAAGACATCAGCATGATGGGTAAGGAGGACTCTGAAGAGGAAGACGGCCAAAAAGAGGATGAGGTGGACGCTGAGGAGGAAGACGGCCAAAAAGGGGACGAGGATGAGGTGGACGCTGAGGAGGAAGACGGCCAAAAAGGGGACGAGAATGAGGTGGACGCTGAGGAGGAAGACATCAGCATGATTGGTAAGGAGGACTCTGATGAGGAAGACGGCCAAAAAGAGGATGAGGTGGACGCTGAGGAGGAAGACGGCCAAAAAGGGGACGAGGATGAGGTGGACGCTGAGGAGGAAGACATCAGCATGATTGGTAAGGAGGACTCTGATGAGGAAGACGGCCAAAAAGGGGACGAGGATGAGGTGGACGCTGAGGAGGAAGACGGCCAAACGGGGGACGAGGATGAGGTGGACGTTGAGGAAGGTGGAAATCGTAGGAAGAGAGCCCTCCGTCAGTCCTTCGGGTTCTATGGTCTGTTCCAGCTGTCGGACATCGTCTTCTGTGACTCAGGTTACCGTCCGTCCAGAAACAAGTGCAACACGAGCTGCTCAGGTGAGTCTTCATCACAGAGATCACAGAGAAAAGAGTCTTCCTCGGTAATTACAGGAATTAAACATTCTGCAAATCAATAACTGTGACTCGTTGTCCCCTGAAGCTTTCACCGATGACGACCTCCAGGACGACATCGAGTGCCTGGTCAGGTCTGGTTACTGGAGGTAGGTTCAGATCCCAGCCTGTCAATAAAGAGTGTCTCCGCCCATCTTTACATCATCAAACAACTAAAACCAAACGTTACTTCATATTGTTTGTCTCTATAATAACTTCATCTTTTTACTGAGGTTCGTGTCTCATCTGCTAACATGGAGGACAAGGGTTTACAAGCTCTACTGTAACCAGCCACTAGGGGTCAACCGGGACATTTTGGCTTCACTGTTTTTTGGAGCTGTTGCGTCGTCCATCTTGTACAAACATAAGAATGAATCATAACAAAGCTGAAGTGTGATAAATGTAAAATGATATAAAAATGTAGATTTGTGTGTGTTGCTGACAAACTGTCTCTTCTCCACGAACAGGAGGTTGGTGAGGAAAGCTTCTCGCAGATGCCGTAGAATCAGATCCTACAACTACTTCAAGGAATGTGAATGAGCAGCCGTCGGTGGAGGATTCAAACCAACAACCTCTCAGCTCCTGCTCTTTAAACAAGATGCTCGTCTATGTGGAGCTTCTTATATTTTTACTTTCATCAATCAATTAATTTCTCAGTGTAAAAGTTAAAGTGATGATGTGTCTCAGCAGTGGGACGAGATGTGTGTGATCTGCTTCTCTCAATAAACATCTTTTACTCTGTTTGAGAGCGTTTCCATAGTAACACTGACGAGTGTTTGAACTGATAAAGAACACAGGAACATCATGACAGAACATCCACAACAACTGATCCTAGTTCCAGGTTCTGAGGACTGAGTCCAGCAGCAGGTCTTTACTTTAGGTTCTGAGGAGTCCAGCAGCAGGTCTTTACTTCAGGTTCTGAGGACTGAGTCCAGCAGCAGGTCTTTACTTTAAGTTCTGAGGAGTCCAGCAGCAGGTCTTTACTTCAGGTTCTGAGGACTGAGTCCAGCAGCAGGTCTTTACTTTAAGTTCTGAGGAGTCCAGCAGCAGGTCTTTACTTCAGGTTCTGAGGACTGAGTCCAGAAGCAGGTCTTTACTTCAGGTTCTGAGGACTGAGTCCAGCAGCAGGTCTTTACTTCAGGTTCTGAGGAGTCCAGAAGCAGGTCGTTACTTCAGGTTCTGAGGACTGAGTCCAGCAGCAGGTCTTTACTTCAGGTTCTGAGGAGTCCAGCAGTAGGTCTTTACTTTAGGTTCTGAGGAGTCCAGCAGCAGGTCTTTACTTCAGGTTCTGAGGACTGAGTCCAGCAGCAGGTCTTTACTTCAGGTACTGAGGAGTCCAGAAGCAGGTCTTTACTTCAGGTTCTGAGGACTGAGTCCAGCAGCAGGTCTTTACTTCAGGTTCTGAGGAGTCCAGCAGCAGGTCTTTACTTCAGGCTCTGAGGACTGAGTCCAGCAGCAGGTCTTTACTTTAGGTTCTGAGGAGTCCAGCAGCAGGTCTTTACTTCAGGTTCTGAGGACTGAGTCCAGCAGCAGGTCTTTACTTCAGGTTCTGAGGAGTCCAGCAGCAGGTCTTTACTTTAGGTTCTGAGGAGTCCAGCAGCAGGTCTGTACTTCAGGTTCTGAGGACTGAGTCCAGCAGCAGGTCTTTACTTCAGGTTCTGAGGAGTCCAGCAGCAGGTCTTTACTTCAGGTTCTGAGGACTGAGTCCAGCAGCAGGTCTTTACTTTAGGTTCTGAGGAGTCCAGCAGCAGGTCTTTACTTCAGGTTCTGAGGAGTCCAGAAGCAGGTCGTTACTTCAGGTTCTGAGGACTGAGTCCAGCAGCAGGTCTTTACTTCAGGTTCTGAGTAGTCCAGCAGCAGGTCTTTACTTTAGGTTCTGAGGAGTCCAGCAGCAGGTCTTTACTTCAGGTTCTGAGGACTGAGTCCAGCAGCAGGTCTTTACTTCAGGTTCTGAGGAGTCCAGCAGTAGGTCTTTACTTTAGGTTCTGAGGAGTCCAGCAGCAGGTCTTTACTTCAGGTACTGAGGAGTCCAGAAGCAGGTCTTTACTTCAGGTTCTGAGGACTGAGTCCAGCAGCAGGTCTTTACTTCAGGTGCTGAGGAGTCCAGAAGCAGGTCTTTACTTCAGGTTCTGAGGACTGAGTCCAGCAGCAGGTCTTTACTTCAGGTTCTGAGGAGTCCAGCAGCAGGTCTTTACTTCAGGCTCTGAGGACTGAGTCCAGCAGCAGGTCTTTACTTTAGGTTCTGAGGAGTCCAGCAGCAGGTCTTTACTTCAGGTTCTGAGGACTGAGTCCAGCAGCAGGTCTTTACTTCAGGTTCTGAGGAGTCCAGCAGCAGGTCTTTACTTTAGGTTCTGAGGAGTCCAGCAGCAGGTCTGTACTTCAGGTTCTGAGGACTGAGTCCAGCAGCAGGTCTTTACTTCAGGTTCTGAGGAGTCCAGCAGCAGGTCTTTACTTCAGGTTCTGAGGACTGAGTCCAGCAGCAGGTCTTTACTTTAGGTTCTGAGGAGTCCAGCAGCAGGTCTTTACTTCAGGTTCTGAGGAGTCCAGAAGCAGGTCGTTACTTCAGGTTCTGAGGACTGAGTCCAGCAGCAGGTCTTTACTTCAGGTTCTGAGTAGTCCAGCAGCAGGTCTTTACTTTAGGTTCTGAGGAGTCCAGCAGCAGGTCTTTACTTCAGGTTCTGAGGACTGAGTCCAGCAGCAGGTCTTTACCTCAGGTTCTGAGGAGTCCAGCAGCAGGTCTTTACTTCAGGTTCTGAGGAGTCCAGCAGCAGGTCTTTACTTCAGGTTCTGAGGAGTCCAGCAGCAGGTCTTTACTTCAGGTTCTGAGGAGTCCAGAAGCAGGTCGTTACTTCAGGTTCTGAGGACTGAGTCCAGCAGCAGGTCTTTACTTCAGGTTCTGAGGAGTCCAGCAGTAGGTCTTTACTTTAGGTTCTGAGGAGTCCAGCAGCAGGTCTTTACTTCAGGTTCTGAGGACTGAGTCCAGCAGCAGGTCTTTACTTCAGGTACTGAGGAGTCCAGAAGCAGGTCTTTACTTCAGGTTCTGAGGACTGAGTCCAGCAGCAGGTCTTTACTTCAGGTGCTGAGGAGTCCAGAAGCAGGTCTTTACTTCAGGTTCTGAGGACTGAGTCCAGCAGCAGGTCTTTACTTCAGGTTCTGAGGAGTCCAGCAGCAGGTCTTTACTTCAGGCTCTGAGGACTGAGTCCAGCAGCAGGTCTTTACTTTAGGTTCTGAGGAGTCCAGCAGCAGGTCTTTACTTCAGGTTCTGAGGACTGAGTCCAGCAGCAGGTCTTTACTTCAGGTTCTGAGGAGTCCAGCAGCAGGTCTTTACTTTAGGTTCTGAGGAGTCCAGCAGCAGGTCTGTACTTCAGGTTCTGAGGACTGAGTCCAGCAGCAGGTCTTTACTTCAGGTTCTGAGGAGTCCAGCAGCAGGTCTTTACTTCAGGTTCTGAGGACTGAGTCCAGCAGCAGGTCTTTACTTTAGGTTCTGAGGAGTCCAGCAGCAGGTCTTTACTTCAGGTTCTGAGGAGTCCAGAAGCAGGTCGTTACTTCAGGTTCTGAGGACTGAGTCCAGCAGCAGGTCTTTACTTCAGGTTCTGAGGAGTCCAGCAGCAGGTCTTTACTTTAGGTTCTGAGGAGTCCAGCAGCAGGTCTTTACTTCAGGTTCTGAGGACTGAGTCCAGCAGCAGGTCTTTACTTCAGGTACTGAGGAGTCCAGAAGCAGGTCTTTACTTCAGGTTCTGAGGACTGAGTCCAGCAGCAGGTCTTTACTTCAGGTGCTGAGGAGTCCAGAAGCAGGTCTTTACTTTAGGTTCTGAGGAGTCCAGCAGCAGGTCTTTACTTCAGGTTCTGAGGACTGAGTCCAGCAGCAGGTCTTTACTTCAGGTACTGAGGAGTCCAGAAGCAGGTCTTTACTTCAGGTTCTGAGGACTGAGTCCAGCAGCAGGTCTTTACTTCAGGTGCTGAGGAGTCCAGCAGCAGGTCTTTACTTTAGGTTCTGAGGAGTCCAGCAGCAGGTCTTTACTTCAGGTTCTGAGGACTGAGTCCAGCAGCAGGTCTTTACTTCAGGTTCTGAGGACTGAGTCCAGCAGCAGGTCTTTACTTCAGGTTCTGAGGACTGAGTCCAGCAGCAGGTCTTTACTTCAGGTTCTGAGGAGTCCAGCAGCAGGTCTTTACTTTAGGTTCTGAGGAGTCCAGCAGCAGGTCTTTACTTCAGGTTCTGAGGACTGAGTCCAGCAGCAGGTGTTTACTTTAGATTCTGAGGAGTCCAGCAGCAGGTCTTTACTTCAGGTTCTGAGGAGTCAAGCAGCAGGTCTTTACTTCAGGTTCTGAGGACTGAGTCCAGCAGCAGGTCTTTACTTCAGGTTCTGAGGAGTCCAGCAGCAGGTCTTTACTTCAGGTTCTGAGGAGTCAAGCAGCAGGTCTTTACTTCAGGTTCTGAGGACTGAGTCCAGCAGCAGGTCTTTACTTCAGGTTCTGAGGAGTCAAGCAGCAGGTCTTTACTTCAGGTTCTGAGGACTGAGTCCAGCAGCAGGTCTTCACTTCAGGTTCTGAGGAGTCCAGCAGCAGGTCTTCACTTCAGGTTCTGAGGAGTCCAGCAGCAGGTCTTCACTTCAGGTTCTGAGGAGTCCAGCAGCAGGTCTTTACTTCAGGTGACAATTAAGAATAGTTTACAACGGGGCACTTCACAATATTTATTCAGCAGTACCTACAAATGATGGTATTTTGCATTTCTGCGATGACAATAACCTTTTTTAATTTTGGTTTCTTCTCCTTTTTTCAATCTCTGCAACAGTTTTTGTATTAAACCCTGAATAAAAAGGATGTTTTCTCCAGCTCAGCTTTCATCTTCCTGTTCCCTTGCTGTGCTTCTTTTTGTGTTGGCTTTAACATGATAGCCACTGGCCTCACACACACACACACACACACACACACACACACACACACACACACACACACAAAAGGTCCTGAAGAGGAAACACAAACGAGTACACACACACATTGAAAACACAGATATTGAATTCCTCGGTGTCTCACTGTGCTGACACCAGATCCTCTGGAATCATAAAGGTGTGGTGGTGACGTGGCTCCGTCTCTTTTCACCGGGACCGAGGCGTCGCCTGGAAATGAGAAAAGATGTTTTCATGTTGACGGATCATTTGCCTGCATCCGGCCTCTCGACCTCCTCCCGGCTCAGGAACCTGAACCCAGGTGATGCCAGGCTCCCGGCGCCAGGGGAGCGGCCTTTATCCCAGCAGCACAAAACACGCAGGTTCCTCTGTGATGTGTCAGCTCGGCAGACACACACACACACACACACACACACACACCGGGCGTCCTCTCAGAGACGAGTGAAGATGAAGGAGCTGCTGGTCTTCCTGCTGGTCGGCTGCGGTCTGGCCCGATGCACCATCCTGACAAAGTGTCAACTGAAGGAGCAACTGAAGGAGGCCATCGACAAACTGGGAGATCCGGGTCTGGGAGACAGCCTGGAGATACAAGCCAAAAGTAAGAGCTGCACATCAGAAGCTCAGATCTTATTTTAATGTAATCCAATACTTCTACTTTAATATTACAGGTGTTGATGTATGTTATGTCATTTCTTGGATAAATTAAAGTATAAAGAAACATTGGATAAGAACACCAGAGTGGGGGGATCAAGATGTTTTGACTTCCTTGGAGCATTAACAATAAACTGTGTGTCGTTAATGAAACGTGATATGTCCAATATTAATAAACTTAATCAACCTAAGTGACACGGTGAAACAACATCTGATTCTCTCAAGTGGGTTCGTCTTCTTCATCCTGAGATATTTGTATCTTCCAGTTTCACGTCGGTCACGAGTTAGAAACCTCATCTTTCTATTCACTAATATATTTTATTTTAGTCTAGAATTCATATTTTATGTGATTATTTGTATTTTATTGTATTGCTTTATTCTTATTTTACATATTTTATTTTATTTTAGTTATTTAGTAGCCATGAAGAAATGTTAGCGAGTCGGAAAAATCATGAGGAATTATCCTCTGGGGACCTCGAATGTCCTCCGCTGTTTAAATCAAAGACGACTTTGACATGTGTGGCCTCTGCTTCGCCCTCAGTCGTCTGCTATGTGGAGCAGACGTCTGGATTCAACACCAGTGCCGTGAAGGAGAAGAAGGTCGGGAGCGAAACCTGGACGTTGTACGGGATCTTCCAGCTCAGCGATCACCTGATCTGCAGCGACGGCAAAACTCCATCTCTCAACAAATGTAGCAAAGGCTGCACGGGTGAGTTTCGTGTTCGACTCTCAGACTCAAGCCAGTGTTCGTGGGTCCAGGGTTAACCCAAACCCTAACCCTAACCCTAACCCTAACCCTAACCCTAACCCTAACCCTAAACCTAACCCTAACCCTAACCCTAACCCTAACCCTAAACCTAAACCTAACCCTAACCCTAACCCTTACCCTAACCCTAACCCTAACCCTAACCCTAACCCTAACCCTAAACCTAAACCTAACCCTAACCCTAATCCTAACCCTAACCCTAATCCTAACCCTAACCCACTCGCCCCAAACAGCCTGAAGGACCCGTTCTACAGACGTCAGCTCAACTCAGATTCTAACGTCCTCACTGTGTTTGTCCAGAGGTGTAAAGTAACGAATTACATTTACTCACGTTACTGTAATTGAGTAGTTTTTTTGTGTACTTTGTAGCTTTTGAAATGGGTAATTTTACTTTTACTTAAGAAGATTTTGACTGAAGTATTGTACTTCGCTACATTGGAAATTACATTCGTTACTGAGTAAAAAAAAAAAAGGCGCAAGGTCATGTGGTTCATGTCTTGACGTGTCCTCCCAAAAGTTCTTAAATGTTGTGTTGACATGTTAAATGTTTAATGTTTGACATCTTTAATGTCATTGTAATTATATTTGTAAAGATCCAGATTAAAAATAACTGTTTTTGGATTGGATTTATGACCCCTTGTCCTTTTTGGCTCTGTATAGGAGCGGCCCCCATCAAGTTGTTGGAAGTAACTAAGTAACTTTTACTTAAAGTACATTTTAAATGGACTACTTTTTACTTTTACTTGAGAAGATTTTTAGATGGGTACTTTTACTTGTACTTAAGTAAAATTTCATCAAAGTAAAGGTACTTTTACTTGAGTACAATATTTCAGTACTTTTTACACCTCTGTGTTTGTCAATGTGAAACTTGCAGGAGAAACGTGACTTAAAGTAAAAACCTTTTGTGTCCTCAACCGGGGAACTGTTCCCTTGTCTCCGCAGACTTGCTGGACAGCGACATCAGCGATGACATCGACTGTTTGCTGGAGACCTTGCTCGACCTCATGTGAGTTCACTTTCTAATCGACAGCTTTTCTATTTCTCTTTTGTGTTTCCATCGTCTATCACGCTGTTTTTAAATGTACATGCATGATTTTTAAACCAATGAACATACATGGACAGGACGGATTCTCTTTTAGATAGATAGATAGAGAGAGAGAGAGAGAGAGAGAGAGAGAGAGAGAGAGAGAGAGGAAGAGAGAGAGAGAGAGAGAGAGAGAGAGAGGACTGCAGCTTTTATTGTGAAGCCATATTCAGTGGACCTTCACGGGTTAGATTAGATTTCTTTATTTATCCACACAACGGGGAAATTCACTTGTTACAGCAAAAAAGAGAAAAACAGAATTTAAATAACAGTGCCGAAGCAACAATAAAAAAGAAAGATCAAAATATATACACTACTAAACTACACATAATGAGAGTAAAAATATACAGAAAACAAAAACAACCTGCAAAACAGACACTGTGCAAAAGCAGGTACTGGGGAGAAAGTGGAGTGATGTAAGTGTTATTGTAATGAAAACAAAAGTATTATAAGTAATATTGCAACAGTAGTGACCATGATACAGAAAAAATAATTAAAAGTAAGTGACCATAATATAAATAATACTACAAGATAGTATAAAGTATAAAGATAGTATATAAGGTTAATCAGGCCAGGAAAGGTGGTCAATGTCGCCACCTACAGTTCACTTTGTGACATTACCACATGACAGAATCTATAAATAATATTCATCAGTAATTACTTCCTCTCCTCTCCTCCTCTCCTCTCCTCTCCTCCCCTCCTCTCCTCCTCCCCTCCTCTCCTCCTCCTTTTAGATTTTCCCGAAAAAATTCCCATACTGCTTCTCCCGCCGTGGATTTATCAAAATGCGAATATTGTGGATTTCAAAAAGATTAATCATGTGAAGTGAATGTCTCTCCAGCTCAAATTAAAAGTGTTTATCAAAATATTTCCACAGTAAACTGGGATTCCTGGCGCCGCACTGGGAGGAGGTGGGAAAGATGTAAGTTCCTGAGCATCTTCATCAGTTTGCTCTTCGTCCTGATCAGTGCAGTCGGCTCATCTCTCTTGTTTCTCTGCAGGGCCAAAATGATCATGTACCAACCGGAGTGCATCGAGAAGACACCCAGCGAGTACTTCTCTGAGTGTTTCCCAGCTTAGCAACCGGATTGATCACCAATATGAAGCAAAACATGTTTCACTCATTGCAGCACGTTTTTGTCTGTGATAATATTGGAATGTGAAGTTCCTGCCTTCAAGTAGAATAAACAGTGAATCCTGCTGTTTGTCTGAAAACGTTTGTAAGAAAAGTGTGTGTTCCTCCTGGTGCGTGTGTGTAAAACAGAGTGGTGTGTGTGTCTGTGTGTGTGTGTAAAACAGAGGTGTTGTGTGTGAAAAGAGACGGAGCCACGTCACCACCACACATTTATGATTCCAGAGGATTTGGTGTCAGCACAGTGAGACACCGAGGAATTCAATATCTGTATTTTCATTGTGCGTGTGTACTCATTTGTGTTTCCTCTTCAGGACCTTGTGGGTGTGTGTGTGTGTGTGTGTGTGTGTGTGTGTGTGTGTGTGTGTGTGTGTGTGTGTGTGTGTGTGATTCTAAACATAGAGTGTTTATAAAAGTGTTGTAGACTGTGAATCCAAAAAGAAAAGCCAAAGCAGAAGTGAAACCTGTAATATCTCAAATGACCAGCAGGGGTTTAAAGAGTCTGAGAAATGATTCTACTTCTCACTGGATTCATCTTCATCAAGATTCAAGATTCCAGATTTTTTTTATTTTCAAATGCACAGAGATAACATGAAGCAGTCACTGTCAATGAAATACTTGGGTCACAGGCTCTCTCTTAGCAATGCTCAGTCATTTCAACCCAAAAAAATAAAATAAAAATAAAAATAGTATAAAATAGAATAAAAAAGAATAAAATAGAATAACAATAAAATTGAATATCAAAAATTTAAAATAGAAAATCAAAAAAAATATATCTAAATATATATCTTTACAGATGAAGAGAAAAATAGAGCAACAATAGTTAAATTTGTGCAGTAGTGCAAATATTCAAATATGCTTATTACGGTGCTGGTGCAAATATGCAGATATGCCAGGGTGCTGGTTTGGTGGAGTTATTGCAGTTCAGAGGAGTTTAAATCATCATCATCATCATCATCATCATCATCATCATCATCATCATCATCATCATCATCGTCGTCATCATCATCATCATCATCATCATCATCATCATCATCATCATCATCATCATCATCATCATCATCATCATCATCATCATCATCATCATCATCATCATCATCATCATCATCATCATCATCATCATCATCATCATCATCATCTTCTTCTTCATTCAGGCATCAGAGTAAATCGATAAAGTAACTTTCAGTTATGTAACTTACTGATAAAGTGTGTCACCGTGACAACAATCATCCAACTTCAGAGTTAAAGGCTAAAGCCTCTTATCAGATTACAGCTGCAGACTTTTACTGAGAGGAGAGGAGAGGAGAGGAGAGGAGGAGAGGAGGAGAGGAGGAGAGGAGGAGGAGAGAGGAGAGAGGAGAGAGGAGAGAGGAGAGAGGTGAGAGGAGAGAGGAGAGAGGAGAGAGGAGAGAGGAGAGAGGAGAGAGGAGAGAGGAGAGAGGAGAGAGGAGAGAGGAGAGAGGAGAGAGGAGGAGAGGAGAGAGGAGAGAGGAGAGAGGAGAGAGGAGAGAGGAGAGAGGAGAGAGGAGAGAGGAGAGAGGAGGGGAGGAGAGGAGAGGAAGTAATTACTGATGAATATTATTTATAGATTCTGTCATGTGGTAATGTCACAAAGTGAACTGTAGGTGGCGACATTGACCACCTTTCCTGGCCTGATTCACCTGTGAAGGTCCACTGAATATGGCTTCACAATAAAAGCTGCAGTCATCTCTCTCTCTCTCTCTCTCTCTCTCTCTCTCTCTCTCTCTCTCTCTCTCTCTCTCTCTCTCTCTCTCTCTCTCTCTCTCTCAATCTCTCTCCCTATCTATCTATCTATCTATCTATCCATCCATCCATCTATCCATCCATCCATCCATCCATCCATCCATCCATCCATCCATCCATCTATCCATCCTTCTATCTATCTATCTATCTATCTATCTATCTATCTATCTATCTATCTATCTATCTATCTATCTATCTATCTATCTATCTATCTATCTATCTATCTATCTATCTATCTATCTATCTATCTATCTATCTATCTATCTATCTATCTATCTATCTATCTATCTATCTATCTATCCATCCATCCATCCATCCATCCATCCATCCATCCATCCCTCCACCCCCCCCCCTCTCTCTCTCTCTCTCTCTCTCTCTCTCTCTCTCTATCTCTCTCTCTCTTGCAGGTGATTGCAACATTTCCAATAAACCCTGTGGGAGTTTTGTGCATTAAAAACAAAAGGCGTGGTCTGTGTCACATCCGCCGACGTCTTCCAGGTGTTTCCCAACATGCTCGGCTCCTCCCCCCGGCGGGAGGCGAGTCACGTGACCCCCGGCTCCTGTGCAGGTGAGACGCAGAAGCCGGAAGTGAAGCGGTGCGAGGTTGTGATCCTCGTCGGTTCCGGTCGGTTCTGGGCTCCCAGGGTCCGGCAGGAGGTCCAGGTTGGAGTCATGTGGCCGGACGGTGCGTTCAGGGTCCTGCTGCTGATCAGCTCAGTGACAGCTCTGACTGGTGAGTTACACATACTACTACTAATACTAACACTACTAACAATACTAACAATACTAACAATACTCTGAAAGCAGCAGCCGGACTCTTTTAAATCGTATGAAAATACATCTAAAGAAAATCAATAAGAGATCAATAAGTTATCAATTTCCTGTAGTGAAATTAATTCCAAGTGTAAATTTAAAACTAGTAGTTTAGATAAAGAATAATCCAACTGACGTATTATTACTGACTACACCTCTACACCTGTTCACCTCTGGGAACTTATAGAATTCATATAAAATGATAAACAGGTGGATTCCGAAGTGATGACAGTAGCTGTTTGGTTTCTGCTACAAACACGTTTAATCTTTGATAATCTTCGGGTGTGTGACTGTGATAACATATCTCGGGGTCAAGGTGCAGGATGAGTTATTGCTCTGGTTGTTTGCATTTATTTGTTCAGTTTAATCAGTAACCGACCGCACAGTATTTCTACATCTGGAGGCTTTAAAGTATTAATAGTGGAGAGTTTTTCTGTGCAGATGTTGAAAATAAATTGAACTGTCTGGTCGGTGACAGTTTTTTATTCCAGATCTTGAGGAACTGAAGTTCATTCCATTCACGTCCTGGGTTTCGGGTTCAAGTGTCTCGTTGCTTTAAGTCATGTCACTGATTTATAAACAAAGATCCATATGAACTTTAACTGAATGAAGGATTTGATCTAATCTAATCTAATCTAATTTAACCCGGAAGCAGAACCATCTCCTCTCTATAACTTACTAAACCTGTATCATGTTAGAAACCTGTGTTTCTCACAGGAGGCAAAACATTCCATCGAATTCAGTTTTATTTGCATGGAACCAAATCACATCCTGTATTATGACGATATTATATAGAAACACAACAGCTACACAATGAGTGCATAGAGAAAACATTCCCTTCAAAAGATATAACAGGTGAGAATTCTCCATTGAAATGTCTGAAAACAACTGGACACTTTGTTGACTTGAATGTTTCCAAGTAAGCTCAGACGATTTCATTGGAGGTTACAGGACGTTTCTTTGTGTCGTCTCTTGATTGTGTCGTATCCTCTTTAGTTGTGCGTCTGAGTTGTGAAGCATCAGGAGGATTCGTTGTGGTTTGTGTTCTGTGAACATGGAGACTGATCCAGTCCACTAGTTCTCGTACGATCCTGCTGACAAACCGATAACTGGTGGATTCAAGAATCCAACATATTTAGATTTGATTGTTTCTCACCCCAAAGTTGGAGCTTGTCAGTTTATTAGGTACACCTGACTCTAACTAAAGCAGTCCAACCTGTCCGTCCTGCAGGACGTGTTCAAGTTTAATTTCCGTTTTCAATTTGGAGAAAGTCTATTCTCGGACTTGTTCCAGTTCCAACGCCACAGGGAGCGTTAACACATCAACAACCACGATCATGTTAGTGGAGCCTGACTCTGTTTTTAATTGTGAGTTTGTGGATATTGACTAATAAAGAACACACAATTCCTTGGGTATGACACAACAGAGACCTCCTGGAAGTTTGATCCGGATCAGAGGACGGAGCCAGGATTTAAAAAAACAAACATTTCCGTCGAATTTTCTGAGAACAATTCCTGGATTTTGAAGAGACACGCACAGACCTGTTGAGAGACGGAGGTCTATGAGTGTGTGGAATTTGGTGCAGGTCCAAATAAAAACCTGGATCTAGTGAATTTAATGTGGGTTGATGAGTGTGTGAGTGGAGACAGGAGCAGTGACTCCTGCTTCTTCCACAGAATCCAGCTGCTGAGGCAGGTGCTGTCTGGAATGTTGCCGAGCAGCCGGAGCTCGTCTTCGGTTTGTTTGAACCTGTTGTCGTCGTAGAGTTGCTCCCTCGCTGCTTCCGGTGACCATGGTGCTGTCAGGGGGGGGGGCCGGGGGGGGCCGGAGGGGGCGTGAAGCGTCAGAGACATGCGTAGCAGGAGCGGCTCTGTTGAAAAGAATGCACCTCGCCCTCAAACACTCCTCCCACTGTCTTCTGTCCTGACAGAGTTCACTGAAGCACGTGGGATTCGTTCACCTGCACACGAGTCGTGTCTCTTTAGATCTTCATCACTTCCTCTTCATCACTTCCCTCTTCCCTCAGTGTTTCCATCCTCACGCCATGAATGAGCTGCAACATTCTGAAGTGAGACTGTGATTATGATCAGTTATTGATCCCTCTTTATTAATCCCTGATTATCCTGCTGTATTTAAAACTAGTCTCCTCAAGAAACCACATTTAAATTCACCACCTCCAGATCTTTATTTGGATCTGCACCAAACTCCAGGATGTCATGGACCTCGTCCTCTGAACATGTCTGCGTGTGTTCCATCCCAATCCATGAATCATTCTCTGGGAAATCAAGGAAAATGTTTTAAAACCATCAGAATGAACGAGATTTTAAAAATCCAGGATCCGTCCCCTGAGGGTTAGTTTGAGTCAGGTGTACCTAATAAACTGACAAACTCCAGTTTGGGGCAAGAACAGACATGGGACAAGTACGGCCCGTTGAACTTGTCCAAATAATTAAAAAAAAGAACAATTTAGTAGCACTTAAATGGCACGTACTTATAGCACTTTGTAGTTTTGCTTTATTTTTTAAGAAATCGTACTTTCTTGATTCTTGTTGTTCTGGGTTTGAACCCTCGGGGTTGAAGAACTTAATGTAAGTCGCTTTGGATAAAAGCGACTTACAATAAGTGCGTCCCTTTGCCCTGTGAGCCCTTCTGTAAAATGAGAGGATCAAGGAAACGAAAAGTGGACAATGAGTGCCGAGTGTTTAACACGGAGTCGACAACAAAATACTTTTTCACTGAAGTCCAATCGAAGGCTGTTTGCCTGGAGTACAACATCAGCCGTCACTTTGCTACGAAGCATGCTAACTACGCTAGCAAGCAGTCATCGCGGGTTGCTGCAGCTCAGAGGTTGGCGACTAATTTACAGACTCAGCAACATTTTTTTTCACAGACAAACTGCGATTAAAGACTCATCTACCAAGGCATGTTTTTTGGGGGCATTCGAAATAGCAAAGGCTAGCAAGCCTTTCTCTGAAGGCGGGTTTTTGTTAAATGTTCTTGCAAATAAGTGCTTTGCTACTTGGTAAAGGCCAAATCCTTTCATGTAATGATTTTTCCATGTCATTTATATTAGTTCACAAAAACACTCCATCCATCTGTTCCTGGCCCCGCCCCTCTGTCAAATTTTAGAACCCATTGTGGCCCGCGAGTCAAACAGTTTGCCCCCCCCCTGGTCTAGAACCCAGCTCAGGTTGTGGAGTCTCCCTCCCATCGTCTCTCTCTCTCATTGGCTCAGCACTAACGGTTATTAACTCTGCTCTCGGGTTTGTTTCAGTTCCGCCTCCGACCAACGTGAAGGTGACCTGCAAGAATCTGAGAGTCGTGGTGAACTGGGAGTTCAGCGACCAGCAGCCACACACCAGCTTCAGAGTGGAATCAAAAAGCAACGACGGGTGAGGCTCCTCCTGCTCAGCTACACTCATTCATCCAAAAAGTATCTTAAATATGTGTTGTTTGATTGTATTGTTATAAGTTGGACAGACACATATTTATATACACTACAGGGTTTGTACGGTCATGGAAAACCTGGAAAAGTCATGGAATTTTAAAATGTGTTTTTCCAGGCCTGGAAAAGTCATGGAAAAAAAGAATCTCCCAAAAGTTTTGGAAAAGTCATGGAATTTTGTTATATTCATATTTTTATGTCGTTACGCTGAGTTTTAAATAATTCATATGCTTCTAAAGAAATACGCTCAAAATATAAGCAGGCATACTTGGGTTTGTGTCATTTAAGGTATACTGTATGCCTTGGAATTCTCATTGTTAGTTTGAATACTACATTTTGTCACTTTTTCGCGTATACACCGAGATTTCACAAGATGTTCGGTCATGGAAATTTGGTTTAAAGTTATTGAAAAGTCATGGAAATCCATTGGTCAAAATGTGTATGAACCCTGACACTAGTATATATACGAGTACAGCCCTTGTGTTTGCCATGTTGTGTTCTCTTATTAGATTATATAGTAAATGTGTATGTTTGTAATGTTGTGTTGAATTCTTCCTTGTCATTAGTGAGTCGTCCTCAAACTCTTCTGTGAAGTTATAGAACTGAAGATGTGATCGTGCTCATCACATGAAACTGAATTTTCTTTATCACATAAGTTTGAATGAATCACTGAAGTTATTCTTTTTAATGTCGACTGTTTCCGAGTCTGTTAAACGACGACACAACCCTCGGACCGTGGTTCACAACTTTTCAAAAATAAAAGTAGTTCAGCTCGATATTAAGCATTACAGCAACAGAACAAACATTGTGCTTTTACTTTGAAGATATACAGACCCTGACAAAAGTCTTGTCACTTATCTATTTTGTAGAAACAACAGCCTATAACCTGACTTTTTATTAATCCATTGGTTTTAGAAATGGCTCATATGAAAGCTAAAACCCTTCCAAATTATGTTTAATATACTAAAATAAATTTGCCTCACTGAAGAAAGATTGATCATTTAATGAACACAGAAAGGTCAGATTTTGGCAAGACAAAAGTTTTGTCGCCTACAGAAGAGTAATGTGAAAATTGGACAAATAATTTACTTCAAATACAAAAATATGTTGCATAACATCAGTGAATTAAGTAGTGGTGCTGTGAGATCCATATTTAATATCTTGTATGACTTCCATGAGCTTGAAGGACTGCATCCATGCGGTTCGACAATGATTCATACAATTTATTGATGGAGTCATCAGGAATAGCAAAGAAAGCTCACATGCCTCCCAGAGTTCATCAGGATTCTTTGGTTTGGTCTTCCATGCTTCCTCTTTCATTCGACCCCAGACCTGCTCAGTGATGTTCATGTCTGGTGACTGGGCCGGCCAGTCCTGGAGCACCTTGATCTTCTTCATCTTGAGGAACTTTGACGTAGAGATGGAAGTATGCGATGGAGCACCATCCTGCTGCAAAATTTGACCCCTTGTATGGTTGGGAATGTAAGAGGTAGCTAATACTTCTTGATATTTCAGGCTATTGATATTGCCTTCCACCCTGCAAATCTCTCGCACACCCCCACACTGGATGTAACCCCAGACCATGATTTTTCCGCCACCAAACTTAACTCTTTTCTGGGTGAATCTCGGATCCATGCGGGCTCCAGTAGGTCTCCTGCAATATTTGCGGCGGCTGTGATGTAATTGAACCGATGATTCATCTGAGGAATCCACCTTCTGCCACTTTTCCAGCGTCCATCCTTTCAGCAGGCTGTGGGCCACACGTTTTTTTAATTTCCTTTTGTTTCGTGCTGGTTTCTGGGCACTGATTCGACCATGGAGGCCATTTCGAGACAGAATTCTACAAACTGTCCTGGTTGACACAGGGACTTGAGGTGACCAGGCCTGGTGGAGCTCTGCTGCAGTGGAGAAGGGGTCTGCCGGACTTGGGCTTGTCAAAAACATCTCCAGTCTCCTCAAATCTTGTTCTTATTCTTTGTACTTGATGCTGAGAAACATTGAAGGTGTCAGCCCCCTCAGCAGTGGATCTGGTCTTCAGCCTCTTGATAATCAACGCTTTGGTCTCAGGGTGAATCTTAGGCATGTTGTCAGAGGTCAAGTTGCAGTTGATGTGAAGGTCTGGTGTGCTGGGGTTCTTTTTATACACCCCCACTAATTGATTGATCAATTATTGATCACAGGTGAGGCTGTAATCTAGGATTGGGTGCATCATATGACAAGGAGACAAGACTTTTGTCTTTGCAAAAACTGACTCAGTGGGCTTTACCAAACTGTGAACGTTAGAATTCTTTTCAGCAGTTTCGTTTGGCACCAAAACATTATTTCAAAAGCTGTTGGGATTGAAATTAGCCATTTCTTGTAAAAAAAAATTGATAACTAATATATTTGGGGGGCACTTAAGGTCAACTTGTACCCAAGCGACAAGACTTTTGTCAGGGACTGTAGACATCAGCATCCGATATGATGAACTAGTAATAATCATCAATAATTAACAACCCACACGTTGTGAAGATGATCAGATGAACAATTGTTGAGATGAACGCTTCTCACACAGTTTTTGGAATTAGTAGGTTTGTGTATATTTGTATTTATGTCTAAAAAGTGCTGTTTCCTGTGTGAAGGCATCTTCTGAATGTAACCACCGAGCACCAGTTTGATCTGAGTGGGTTCATCTGGGAGTCTCAGGATCAATACATGAATTTCCACGCAGTCAAAGTGACAGCTCTACAGGAGGGGGCGGAGTCCACCCCGGTCCCGTCTGAGAGCTTCAGCTTTAACAAGGGAAAGATGGTCGATAAACAGTGTGAGTAGCACGTCACTTCCTGCTCCGTCACTTCCTGCTCCGTGACTCCGGTCGGACGTTTCCCTCACAGACTCAAACCCATCTCTCGTCCACAGGTTTGTTAGACTTCCCTCCTGTCGAGGTCGTGGCTGGAGACTCTGGAAACATCGTCCGTTTCCCGAATCCTTACCACTTCTACACAAAGCTGAAGCCCAAGAAGGAGGCCTCCTTCACATTCAACGTCTCCTCAGATCAGGTGAAGAACATCTCAGAGATTCAGAAGGCATCAGAAAACTGAGAAGATATTTGTATTCAAACTAAATACCGAGGAGATTTTATTCTAGTTTTGCAACTCGAGAATATGTAGAATTGTTGTGTTGTTCTTTATTGGCGTCATGTCAAGAATACTTTGAGAATAAAGTTAAACTGAATCAGAAGAGAATTCCTTATCTCTATGTTTGTCTGACTTCCAGCGTAACTACACCTCCACCGAGTGCAGTCAGAGTGTCCGCGAGTGCAGGTTCGACCTCCCGCCCGGCGAGGAGGCGTGTGTCCGGGTCGGGGGATGGCTGGACGGCGGGAACAAAGTCGAGAGAGTGGACTTCATACGGACCGGCCTCATCTGCCCCAGTAACACCAGCGGTCAGTCTTCCACTTAAAAAGCTGTCCGATGCTTCCTTTCATCTCAGAGAACCCAGGTTCCTGTTGACCGCTGGGCCCATAGACATATATAAAGACTAGATGTCTCGTCTGCGTTGCCGGCCAACGGAGCCGGACGTCACCACATGGCGGCCATCTTGCTAGGGGGCAGCTCGCTCACCCATAACATTGTGTTGGTAGTGGTAAATAACCATAACTTACTACATTTTTAAACCGATTTTGAAACGGTCTGGTTTGTTATAAACGTCAGAGATGTAGTTATGACACTGCATACATTATTACATTTTTTTAGAAAAGAACATAATTATTCATAAGTACACAGTGTCATATCTACATCTCTGACGTTTATAACAAACCAGACCGTTTCAAAATCGGTTGAAAATTGAGCAAGTTATGGTTATTTACCAACACAATGTTATGGGTGAGCGAGCTGCCCCCTAGCAAGATGGCCGCCATGTGGTGACGTCCGGCTCCGTCGAACGAGACATCTAGTCTTTATATCTGTCTATGGCTGGGCCAACGTGTCCCAGGACTCGTGTGCGTCGGGCTTTGAATCCTTCTTGTTGTGTCCTGCTCTGCTGGGAGGAGCTGGTGGGTGAAGGAGTGGGGAATATTAAATTAAATAATATGAATACATGTGTAGTAAGTACCTGTTAAGTGTGACCTGTGATCTTGTGACCTGGAAGGCAACATCTACTCAGTAGACGGGTTTTACACGTTTAGGGGACTGATGGTTTCACTGTGATTTAAAGTCGTGCGGAGGTGTGAGCTCTACTGACCGCAGGTTTGTTTCTTCTTGTTCTGCAGACGCACGTGTGTTCACGTTCGTCTTCCTGCTGATCGCCCTCGTCCTCATAATCAGTGGGTTATCAATTGCCATCTACAAAGTGAGAGCCTGGACACTGACGATAAAGCAGGCAAAGGCGGAAGCTCTGGTAACTTTTCTGCTTTAGACAAAAAAACAAATGTAATTAACCTCGACTTCCATCTTATTGTGAAACCTGACGCGTGTCCTCGGCTTCTCGTCCACCAGGATATTGATCCAAACCACGAAAAGTATGGACTGCTGAAAAACAATGAAGAAGTCTTCAGCCAGGCTGTGGTCCTGGAACCCGGCTGCAGCTCGTCGGTCAGCTCGGAGGACGCCGACCAGGAGCCTGAAGACCAGGAGCCTGAAGACCAGGAGCCTGAAGACCAGGAGCCTGAAGACCAGGAGCCTGAAGACCAGGAGCCTGAAGACCAGGAGCCTGAAGACCAGGAGCCTGAAGACCAGGAGCCTGCACTGTTGCAAAACGTTGAAGCAGTCTTCAGCCCGGTTGAGGGCGTGAAACCCGGCTGCAGCTCGTCGGTCAGCTCGGAGTATGAGGGACGGCCAGTGAGAGGGGACCTGGAGGAGCCTGAAGACCAGGAGCCTGAAGACCAGGAGCCTGCAGCTGTGGGGAACTATGACCGCCTCCACGTCCTCTTAGATGTGAAGGTCGACTTAGGGGACGGAGAAATGACCGATGCTTACAGAGAGGGATAGAACAAACTGTCCGAGGTTCAGGACTGAAGTTGGTTCGATGACTGTTTTAATAACCGACGACCCAGGCCGGTCCAAACCAGGCCGAGAGACACCGGAGGACAGCTGGAGGTGGGTGTTCCCCCCCCCCCTCTTCTGCCATCTTCTGTCACCGAACCCTACGTTTCTAACGCGTCATGTTTACGAGTGTGGCCGGTTCGTTGGACTCCAGCTGATCCGTCACCACGGAGACGATCAGACGGACGTTTACAGTCAGAGAGGTTTTTACATCTCAAAGGATCTCAGGATCATTTTAGAGCTGGCAGTAGTTATGGCTCTTTTCTCTCTTAAAGGGACAGTTCACCCAGATGCAGTCGTCCTTCTATTTGCCCGAATGTAATTCACTTCTCAGGTTTCGTCCCAAATCTAAAACCTTGTTATGACACCTGATGCCTGTGGGTTTTCCAGAGCAAACACAGAACAGCATTTAAAACCTCATTGTTCTCAGGAGCCAGGTAAATAAATCTGAACCGCCTACGTGGTTGAGAACTGAAGTGCTTTCATAATGTCGTACATTAAACTGAGCACCTCAACATTCCTGGACTTTGACTTCTGCAGGCGTCATAAATTCCATATCGCGACTTGATAAACAGGTCGTGAAGATCGTGTGTTTGTTAACTTAAATGCTCAGGTTCTTATTTTTAATATTTGCATCATCGCTTGTTTTTATGAATTCTTTGATCTAAATAAATTAATTCTAAAGTAAATGTGAAATTTGTTTCTTGGTTTAATACATTTTTTATCTTTTTTTATTAAACACGTTGATAGATTTTGAGTTTTGAATCATTTCTCCACTGCACCCGACGCTCAGGTAGATCAACTCCCCCTGAAGGTTAACAGGAGAATTGCACAAATCATACTTTAGTGTTTCTACTGAACGACTGTCCCTGAACCTTCGTGGACGGACGGAACATGATCCAGATCAGAATCCAGGATTCCTCTCTTCTCTTTCTTTATTAACGTGAGAAAACGGTTTTTGCCCTTGTTGACTTCTCAGCTAATAAGTCATGGATGTTGATGTAAATACAGTAAAGGACTGATATGTTAAAATGTGGATCTATTGAATGTAAATGTGGTTTCATAAGGAGACTGTTGGCAGAGACACTGAGGGACAGGTTGTGACGAGAGCCAAGAAAGAAACCGGACAAACAGGATCAACCAAAAAAACAAAACTTATCTTTGTATCATAAGAACAAAACATGAGCTGGACACGAAGCGTTTTATTAATCCTGCTTTTCAAACAGTCACGTTTCACCTCAGCTGGTTTTTATATGAAGGTAAATTAACTTCATCTCGCGGTGATTTGAGAAAACTCCTCCACTCCAGTCGATAAATCCAGAGCCTCACAGCGCCCCCCCCTGTCCTGTTTGGGCGGGTGTTCGCCATCTTGTCCACTGATGACATCATCATCGACGGGTTAAGAGTCTGTGTGGGCGGAGCTCCGCCCGTCCGTGTCTAAAGCTTCAGGCCTTGAATGTTAGTCCTCAGGTTCAGCATCTGCTTCGTCTGTCGGAGCTTCTCTTCCTTGAACGCCACCGTGTTGGCTTTCTTCTCCGCTCGCCGCTCCTGAACAAACACACAACACACAGTTCAACACAACGTCCAGGTCACATGATATCACACGCAATATGATATATCATCCAGGGTACATGGGCTGCCACAGTATTAAGGTCCTGCTGATACACACACTATCAACCAATAGAGAAGAATGCACCCCCCCCCCCCACTGGGAACCGGAAACTTTCCTGAAACTTTTTATGGGAAGTTTAGCTCGGGAATTTTGAAAAAAAAAATACGCAAATTAAACGCTGAGCAATAAAAACATCATTCAAAACTCTATTTTAAAGATGTATGGAACGTTGAGTTTCAACCCTCCACTGTGCATTCTTCCATCACATGCACAGATAACTCCCAGCATGCTTCACTCTACAGCAGGGCTATTGAGGCCTGCTGTAGTGTGAAGGACTAGTCAGGTAAGTTTCCATGATATTACTGGGGAAAATATATTAGCATGCTGATTGAGGATTGTTCATCTGTTCATCTAGACTATTTCCATTCATTTATCCATCAATTGTAAAATATGTTTACAGACGATTCCAATTGTTTGGCTAACTATTTATATCTCTGGCATTGCATTAGTGTTTTTTTACAAACTTGTTTCTCATCTTATTCTACAGAACAATGCCACGTGCACTCTCTCATGTGTGGAGACATTTCACCTCATCCAATGTAGAAGGAAAGGCTGTGTACATTTGCAAATACTGTGCAAAGACCTATGTTAAGAATGACACAACGATGCAGAAGCATATAGTCAAGTGCCCAAAGTTTCCTCAGGGCTCAAATCAGCCTATGACAAAACAAAATGTTTATATTTATGTCTGTATATGACAAGGTAAATACAGTTAGTATAAATTACCAACAACATTCCCAGTTTATTCCCGTTAATTCCCGTTAATTCCCGTATATTCCCGTTAACTTTGAATATTCCCAGAACTTTGCCACCCTACATGGGATCAAACCAGGCCTCGGGTCCAGACGAGCAGGTCACACCTCGGACCAGTAGCTGCTCTGTCTCTCACCTTGCGCTCTTCCTTGATGCCTTGCTTCCTGGTCTTCCTCTCCTCCTTGCTCTCCTCTTTGCTCCGGGGCTGGGTGGAGACCCGGGGGAGGTCCGAGTCGTTGATCATGGTCATGCGCTCGGCCTGCTTGGCGGTCAGGCCTCTGGCCGGAAGGACGTCCAGAGGGATGCCCGTCTTGCTGGACACACGGATGGTCTTCGGCTGAGGACAGAAGGAAAACTGCACTCACCGCCTTGTGGTCGTTTAGTGAAATCACAGTGACCTTTGCCCTTTGAAGGGTTCTCATACCTTTGGTGGATCTTCGATGAGTTTGGGTCTGTTGTAGATGTTGGAGTACGTACCTGCAGAAGAACACAAACATCAGATCTTACTCCTCTCCACTAAAGAGCTTCTCAGACTTCAGAGCGTACAGCAAAGAAAATGAAACTCACTGATGATGGTTTCACAGTCCCATTTCTCCTCTGGAGCCTGGACAACGAAAGTCTCCATCTCCTCTTCCTCCTCTTCCTCTTCCTCCTCTCTCACGGCAGGAAGCTCCTTTGGACCCAAGTCATCAGGCCTCAGGAAGCTGAACCAGGACCAAGACACAGCTTCAGCACCAGGTTCAATTTCGTCAGAACAACCAGACGACAGAGAAACAAACGTCACTCACTCGTTCTGCTTCTGTTTGAAATAGTCTTTGATGACTTCCTCCAGTCGAGCGCTGTCCGGGTTGATGAAGCCCTCCAGCTCCGCGTTGTCCAGAGCTCCGATCTCGTCATCGTCAAACTGTTCGTAAAACTAAAACAACAAAATACAGATGATGGGTTTGAAATAGAAACAGACAAATAACAAAAAGAGAGACAGAGACTCTGGAGAACGTTCACACAATCGGGTCCAAACTTTCCCCAGAGTTCGTCTTTCACACATGAACATGTTGTCCTCCGATGGGACAACAACACTAATCTCCAGAGGTGAGGGGAGGGGGCGTGGCTAAGAGGCAGGATGGAACGTTTTAATTCTCATCACCAACTCTCCCACTCGGCCTTCCTGCAGCGGATCTCCAGGGGAAACTCTGGAGAAAGCCCGGAGGCTGGAGCTCACCTTCTCGAAGCGGTCGTCCAGGAGGGAGAGCTGCTCGTTCCTCCTCATCACAGACGAGGTCATGGAGTACTCCGTGAAGCGACTCTTCGTCTCCTCGTCCATGAACAGAAACTCTCGCCCGGCGCCGTCGCCCGAAAATCCTCCTTCAGAGTCACAGTCTCCGTCCTCGTCCGTGTCCTCCCACTCGTCTTCATCGTCTTCATCCTTGTCCCCTCTGTCACAGGTCGCACACAAACAGGAAATCAACATTAGGGCCGATACTAACAGAAACTTTCATGATCAATAAATAAAGCAGTTGTTATATTTTTGAAAACAGATTTGTCTGTTCAATCCTATAAAATCATTGGTTATATTTTGCCACAGAGCGAGAAAATGTCTTCAAAAGTTATTATTATCATTGCAAAACTTTGCTGAGTAGGTTTTAAAATTCACTAAAAGACTAATATGTGGTTAACTTGCATTACGTTGATGTACATTTATGATTTGTCCTCAAAAAAGAAAATTAAACAATTAACTGGAATAATATTCAGAATTTAATTTCTATGTATTCATGTAGAAAATGAAACTGTTCAGAACATTACTGTTACTAACTCTGTTACTGTATATACTTTATTCTATTTTATTTTATTTCTTATATATTGTTGTTTTTCATATTGTTGTTTTATGCTCAGTGCACCAATGACACCAAGGCAATTTCCTGTATGTGCAAACCTATCTGGCAAATAAAAGAATTCTGATTCTGATTTATAGTGAAAACAAATCAGATAACTCATTAAAAACAACTCGAGTGTCTCAGCAGAGCTCAGACCTGCACCCAGGTCCAACAGTCTCAGAGAGATCCAGATGTTTATTTGGATCTGCACCAGATCACACTCATGAATATCAGACCTCTATGAATTATTCACTGAGAAAACATCCACATCTCTCAATGTTAAAGAAACTGAAGTGAGATCTCCTGGATCTGTCTCCTGATCCGGAGCCAAACCTAAATTCAATCGTCTGGTTCCTCGGCTCGTGGCCTCCAAAAACATTTCATGGCATCGGATCTGTAGTTTGAATCTGATCCGACTCACAAACCAACAAATACAAGGAAAACACAACCTCCTTCCACGCAGGTCACAATATATTAAGATTTCTCACTTTGCGTCCACTGCTGCGCTGGCTGTGTTTGCTTTGGCCATGAAGTCATCGTCCAGGATGTTGTCGGGGTCCTCGTAGTCGAAGTCTTCGTCCAGAGCCGCCACGATGTCGGGGTCCATGTCCAGACGAGGTCCTGAAGGAGCAACGAGGGAAACAGGATGTGACATCACACAGAGGCCGGAGGTCAAACTGAACCTGGAGCTTGGTGGAGCGGAGCCAGGCTTGTTGTCTGATCCGATGGTTTCTGAGGACATGAGGATTTTGTCCTCTGGTTTACAAACAGCAGATCTCAGGCTTCATCCACACAAGGACGGGTTCTAACTGTGTCAGAGTGTTGTGGTTCTGGATCAGTCTCTCACTGGTGTGGACACGCCCCCTCTCCTCTCCTACCTGAGATGGGAGCAGCTTTGTTGAGGAGTCCGACCTCCTCCTCGAACTCGGAGGCGAACACAGACGACGGCAGGTGGATGCTGGCGGCCTGAAAAACAAAAATCACTTCAGAGACCGTTTTCAAATCATTAACAATAAAATACATGAGAGAGAAATCAGTGACCAGCTGCACTGAAGAACTCAAGACATGTATTATTTTGCTTCTTAATCATAGACAGAAAAACATGCAAGACAAAATGTTTCATAAATTACCACTTGATGGCGCCACCCACTAAAGAAACTGTCCCCTGTCTCCACTTTCAGAACAACCACAGAAGAAACACACAAATTATGTCCTGCAAAGCATAGATATATATATATATATATAAGGCTAGATGTCTCAGTCAACGGAGTCGAACGTCCGCACATGGCGGCCATCTTGCTACAGTCAGCTCGCTCGCCCACAACATTGTGTTGTAGTGGTGCGTTCTTTTTAAATAACCATAACTTGCTCAATTTTCAACCGATTTTTAAACGATCTTGTTTGTTATAAACGTCAGAGACGCAGTCATGACACTGCATATGAATGAATAATCAAGTTATTTTCTAAAAAATTGAATAATTTATGCAGTGTCATAACTACATCTCTGACTTTTATAACAAACCAAACCGTTTAAAAATTGGTTGAAAATTGAGTAAGTTATGGTTATTTACCACTACAACACAATGTTATGTGTGAGCGAGATGCCTGTGGCAAGATGGCCGCCATGTGCAGACGTTTGACTCCGTTGGCCGGCAAAACGGACGAGACATCTAGTCTTTATATATATATCTATGCTGCAAAGTGTCAGCTCACATATCCTGGGTATCGCTGGGAGTGGAGTCATGTGACGGATAACAACCAATCAGGAAGAGGACCTGGGCCTCATCATGTACATCACGTTTTTGTCGAGTAGTTCTGACTGCAGGCGTAACCGTAGCAACAGGGATGAGCGTTAAAACGTAGTGGAGTGGATGCAGCTTTAAACTCACAGGAAGTGCCTTGTCCGTGTCACCCTCCTCCTCCTCCATCTCCTCCTCTTCATCATGGAGGGGCACAGGACGTCTGTTGGAGTGGGGGGGGTTGGTCACCACCAGCTCAGTAGGGCCCACCGCCTCCTTCAGGTGCTGCAGGTAATTGTAGTTGTCGTCATAGAAAACACCAAAATCCCTCTGCTCCTCACGCCTCTTCTCCGCCTCCGCCTGGACAACGTAAAAAAAGAAAAGAAGGAATTTCAAGTTCATTAAACTAATTCAGGAACCAACAGGTTTATCTTTCTGACTTTTACTAAATGGGTCACATGAGGGTTTAAGAACCGGAGGTCAATCCTCATGTCACGTCTACACGGGACATTTATAAAAACCAGGACAACTCTTCTCATCGTTGGCTCAGATTTGTTTCTCGGCTCTTCTCAGTTACGAGAAGGAAACGATGAGGTGATCATTAATTAAACCAGTCGTCCCGCTCGTTTCCTGTCGCTGGAGAAACAGACGGCGTGGTCGGGCTGTACCGTGGCGGCGGGCAGGAGGACGTGCTGCGGCGCCGTCTCATCAGCGGCCAGCGGATCCCTCTGGCTCCTGTGGACGAGGTGAAAGGTCACCGCCTTCTTCTTCTCGATGAACGACTTCTTCTTTCGATGAGGCTGCGGGAGACACAACACAACACAGAGGTTAGGACACACACTCGCTGAGGATAACACAACAGTGAGGACTGGGGGTTGAGCTCCGGGGCAGATCCTCATTCCGCTGGCTGAGCTGCCCTTGAGCAAGGCAGCGACCTGGGGTTTCTCCAGTGGAGCTGAGATATGGAGCTCGAGTCTTCAACCCGGTGTAGATGTGATCACTTGGGACTGTTAGAGCAGGGGTTTTCAACGGGGGTACGCGGCCCCCTGGTGGTCCGCGACAGCATTGCAGGGGGTCCGCAAAATTCGCTTTGATATTTCAACACATTTCCAGATTACTCTAAAATAAGAAAAATATGTCTAAAATAATATAAAGGTGCTGGTGATCATGAGGTTAAACTTAAGTAGGCCTCAATTGTTTGTGTGATATTGTATGATTATCATTTGTGACATATTCTGCATTACTTTGTCGTCTTCTCTCTTCAGTTGTAGCCCCAGTTTGTGATGATTATTATTGATCAACGTTACTTTAACCTTCTCTCAACATGTCAGCTACATGTCTGCACATTTAAGTCATGAACGTTATATATTGATGTAAATATGGTTCTGAGATGCAGTACAACTACAAACTGCATTTTAATTTTGTTTCCAATTCTTAAGCACTGAAAATCAACCGTTTTTGTTGTTTTTTACACAGATTTTTCTAGATTTGTTTGAGGTTTTTAAATAAAACCAACATGGAAAACCAAATGTTAAAGCTCCCTTCTATCCACATGCACTCACACACACACACGTCGGCACATCAGTGGACCGCGGATCACTCTCTAGTCAGAATGGTCCCTGGGACAGAACCAGTGGAAGACCCCTGTGTTAGAGGCTCGTCCTGTCCTGTCCTCATGTGTCTCCAGAGACATGAAGGTAGACAACCTGTGGACACCTGGACGAACCCACAGCAGCAAGAGGAATCTGTCCCCAAGCTGCTTCCGTTGTTTTGCATTCGGCTCTGACGCTGTTTACCCTGGAGACTCCACACGTGGTTCGTGGACTCGAACCCGTCACCCCCCCCCCCCCCAAAAAAAGTTAAGAAGTTTATCGAGTCGAGTTTTAAAACCACAAACTTCACAGCACGTTGTTTACATCGGATAAACAGGGAGGACGTTAGCTAGCAGCGATAAGCTAGCAGCGTTGGCTAACAGTAGGGTTAGCTAGCAGCGTTAGTCAGCTAGCAGGGTTGGCTAGCAGGGTTAGCTGACAGTAGGGTTAGCTAACCGTGTTGGCTAGCTAGGTAAGTTAGCAGCGTTGGCTAGCAGGGTTAGTTAGCCGTGTTAGCTAGCAGCAGCATTAGCTAACAGTAGGGTTAGTTAGCAGTGTTAGCTAGCATTAGCTAACAGTAGGGTTAGTTAGCCGTGTTAGCTAGCAGCGTTAGCTAACAGTAGGGTTAGCTAGCAGCGTTAGCTCTGTGCATGTCGCTCACCATGTTGGATCAGTGGATCGGAACCAGTTCCCTGAAGAGTCTCTCAGGTCCAGCAGCTGATCCGCAGGTCACCGAGCAGGAGAGCGTTTCACCCCCGGACCCGTTCAGATGGTTTCACCCACCACGATGCTCATGGTGCGGCCATGACAGGGAGGAGCCATGCCGGAGAAACAACAGGGGTGGTTAGAACTATGCTAATGAGCTAACACGAGCACAAACTGATATTTATGTGTATGGATATTTCCATGATTAACAGGTTATCTACAACAGATTAATGTGTCGCATAGTGATGATATAATTCATGTCACACGCCTGTATTCCCTCCATTGGTTTAGTCCAAACCGACCTTTTCTTGAATTAACTTTATTAGCAAACAGCGCAGTGAACAGACAAACATACAGAACATTAATGTGCTCATTCATTATTATCCAGAGAAAGTGTATTCCGATTTATACTTTTCTTATTATTTGTGATTTATTTAATTATTAAAAATTTAACCATAAATTGTATATCTTATTTATTTAACCAGGACGGTCCCATGGAACAGATATGTTGTAAGTGAGGATCGCCCCCTGGTGGCTGGCTGCAGTATGAATAATAAACCTCATCCTCCTCCATGTTAGCAGATGGGACTTGGACCAAATAAAACAAAATTAGTTTGGTTTGCTTATTCGATAATATAAAACTGGACTGTGATGTCACGGCTGAGACTGACTCCTGATTGGTCGAGTGCATCACTTTGTCCAGTGGGTGGAGGTGAAGACATGTCGTCCATCTTTATTTACAGGCAATGTATTATACAGGTGGATTAAAAACAGACAAACACTTCTTTGTCTTTGATTTTGAGACAACATTTTTATTCAAAATTTATTTCCATTAAATTTAGAGGAGAAAAAAACAAATATTTTCCAAAAGCAAAAGTCAGCAACAACCATTTAAAATGGTTTTGTTCTTCCTGTGGCTCGTGTTTGGTCCCAGCTTCTCCTCAGACGTTCATCGACAACATCAGGAACTGTGTTATTAAATCACAAAAGAACTGGGTTAAAATGGAGTCGCACAACATCACAACATTATAATCTGAAACCAACTCTCTCATATGCAGATCATCAACATGACGTCGAAGTTGTTTTACCTGCATCATGTTCATCTTCACACGGCCCCTCTTGAATTTGTCCACAGCCTGGAAAACTCCTGTTTCAGAGAGATTCAGTCAGTGAAAGACATTTTACCACAAATCGTTCTGAGCTGACTGTAAACTCAGAGGTCGTATTTAAATGTGTTGTTTCCAACGTACTGAACATGTTCTCCAGGCGCACGATGCAGGTGAGGTAGTCGTCGAAGTCAATGTCGAACTTGTCGTCAGCAAACCTCAAGCCGATCAGCTGCAGGAGCTGGTTGTTCAGATGCATACCTTCAAACCAAAGACACAAAGACTCAAAGACTCAAAGATGCAAGATTTAGGCCCAAACCATGTTGAGTCTATTATTTTCTTTATTATTATTTTCATTAGACGTAACCATTCTGCTGCTGCTAAATTATAATAAAATAATTAAACTGAATAATCAAACTGCTTCACAACAAACATGTGAAACAAACATATTGACACTGGAAATCAAATATATTCAAAAACACATTTGAATATATTCGATTGGATGTTCTTCTTAAATTAAATATATTGAATTAGTCAATTTATTCATATCTTCAATAAATGTCTATATGAGAAAACCTACATGTATAAAGAACAGCTGTCTATTAGGTGAAGGAATTCAAACACAAACTCTTGTAAGAAATGTCAAACGTTTTGTGGTGAGAAACATAAAGTGCGTCTCTGTTTCTGTGAGGACGAGTTCTCAGTGGAACATAGAGTTCTCTGGTTCTCAGTGGAACACAGAGTTCTCTGGTTCTATGAGGACGAGTTCTCAGTGGACGAGTTCTCAGTGGAACACAGAGTTCTCTGGTTCTCAGTGGAACATAGAGATCTCTGGTTCTATGAGGACGAGTTCTCAGTGGACGAGTTCTCAGTGGAACATAGACATCTCTGGTTCTCAGAGGAACATAGAGTTCTCTGTTTCTCAGTGGAACATAGAGTTCTCTGGTTCTCAGTGGAACACAGAGTTCTCTGTTTCTGTGCGGACGAGTTCAAAGTGGATGAGTTCTCAGAGGAACATAGAGTTCTCTGGTTCTGTGAGGACGAGTTCTCAGAGGAACACAGAGTTCTCTGGTTCTCAGTGGAACACAGAGTTCTCTGGTTCTCAGTGGAACACAGAGTTCTCTGGTTCTCAGTGGAACACAGAGTTCTCTGGTTCTCAGTGGAACACAGAGTTCTCTGGTTCTCAGTGGAACACAGAGTTCTCTGGTTCTCAGTGGAACACAGAGTTCTCTGGTTCTCAGTGGAACACAGAGTTCTCTGGTTCTCAATGGAACATAGAGTTCTCTGGTTCTCAGTGGAACACAGAGTTCTCTGGTTCTCAGAGGAACACAGAGTTCTCTGGTTCTCAGTGGAACACAGAGTTCTCTGGTTCTCAGTGGAACACAGAGTTCTCTGGTTCTCAGTGGAACATAGAGTTCTCTGGTTCTCAGTGGAACACAGAGTTCTCTGGTTCTGTGAGGACGAGTTCTCAGTGGAACATAGAGTTCTCTGGTTCTCAGTGGAACACAGAGTTCTCTGGTTCTCAGAGGAACATTGAGTTCTCTGGTTCTCAGTGGAACACAGAGTTCTCTGGTTCTCAGTGGAACATAGAGTTCTCTGGTTCTTAGAGGAACACAGAGTTCTCTGGTTCTCAGAGGAACACAGAGTTCTCTGGTTCTCAGTGGAACACAGAGTTCTCTGGTTCTCAGTGGAACACAGAGTTCTCTGGTTCTCAGTGGAACACAGAGTTCTCTGGTTCTCAGTGGAACATAAAGTTCTCTGGTTCTATGAGGACGAGTTCTCAGAGGAACATAGAGTTCTCTGGTTCTCAGTGGAACATAGAGTTCTCTGGTTCTCAGTGGAACATAAAGTTCTCTGGTTCTATGAGGACGAGTTCTCAGTGGAACACAGAGTTCTCTGGTTCTCAGTGGAACATAAAGTTCTCTGGTTCTATGAGGACGAGTTCTCAGTGGAACACAGAGTTCTCTGGTTCTCAGTGGAACACAGAGTTCTCTGGTTCTCAGTGGCCTCTCACCTGCAGCTTTGAGCGCGATGCGGAGCTCGTACGACGACATCTTCCCCGAGCGGTCGGTGTCGAACGACAAGAAGAGCATCTGCAACGACAACACAGGTTCAACCTCACACTCCAACACCTCCAGTCACTTCTCTTTTTATTGCATTAATGAACACGTACAATCCACTTCTTCATCTTTTCCCAGAAGACCTTGAACTCCTGGAACTCCAGTTTGCCGGTGTTGTCGACCTGTTTTACTGCGTTAAGAAAAAAACACTCGAGAAGCAACGCGGTCATTTCACTGTAAAAACTGTGAAGCTGCTTCAACTTGAACACAAACGTTCCACTGATGCTTTAACTCAACATCATGCTTCTTTTACATGAAGTGAAATGTTTAACACAAAAATAGATTTTAAGACAAAATTGACTTTTAAATAACAGCAACCTATCCATGTTAAGTCCAGGAGAAAAGATTTGTTAATTCTGGATGATGTTTTAAAATGAAATTCTTCGGAATCTCCATCCAACTTCGTGTTGGTGCTAGAACATCTGGATCTCTTACATTTAAAACATAAACATGAAATTTAAAAGTGTCCCAGTTTATTGAGTTAATATTGTGGTCAGTAGTTTTGCAGGATACGTCCATCAGGTTGATGATACTGTGGCAGGTGCTGAGACTCAGGCCGTCGAATTTAATCTCTTTTCCTGAAAACAAAGGTTTGAAACAGAAAATTATACTTCAACTAAATAACAGTCAAAGACAGAAGTTATTTAGTCAAACCAACAAATACAATTATGAAACATGTTTAAGAGTAGAATAGAATACAGATTATGTAAAGCTGCTACTTAATTATTTTCGACAATTGGAAATAATCACATGTATAATTCCATTAATTAAAAACATACTGAGCATTCATACAGTAGATGTCCACGCAGAATCAATACGGACCTATAATAAAAACAAACTTTGAATTTACTTACGTCTGCTGAGAACTCCGTTGAGCATCTGCTGCAGCTCGTTCACAGAGATCGCCTCGTCCTGTTAATAAACCACTCTGACTTATTATTGTGTGAATATCATAAGTATATGATGCCTCAAGTAAAAAGCTCCAAGGTTCACGTTCACATTTTCCTTCAAGGTGAAAACAATACTTAGTTTGTAGGAAGTTATTCAATTCAATATTAAAGCTGGATTCACACGTTTCTGGCCACTAGGGGGCAGAATAAAACCAGGTGAAACACCTCCAATCATTTTATAAAGTACAATATTATCAAGCAGTTGTCTCCAGGGGGGGGGGGGGGCTCTTACGTCACCGGCCAGCTGCTCGAACAGCCTCCTCAGGCCTTTCTCCTCGTCGGACTCGTCCTCTGGGTCGCTGGGCATGGGCGGCTGGAGGAGAGAACACAGGGTCGGTACAGGAGAACCGGGTCGGTACAGGAGAACCGACGGTGGATCGACTGGCTGATCGTGAACCGGATACTTACATCTGGCAGGTCGGCGTCCACGTTGCTCCCCATCTCCCTGAGCAGCGGAGCCACAAGGGAGAAAACCCAGTGAGCAGAGATGTTTTTGATTTGAAATCGTTTTAATAATTATGCACACATTAACCTGTTCTTTATTTTTTTGTCATTAAAGTTTTTTTTAATTTATTCATGTATATAAAAACATACAATAAAACTCAAAAAACAATATTTATAACAGCATCAACAGACAGTATACCCATCATACAACCATATATACAAAGGCCTCCTGCAAATCGATATTTTCTTCTTTTTTTTTTTTTTTTTCTTGAAACTAACCTGTTCTTTATTAACGATTTAGCAGAGTTACGGTCCTGAAGTTTCTTTGTTTTTCTTCTATGAAAAGGTTTATTTATTCTAATTCTCTTTGGCTTCTTAATAGTTTTGTCTTTTGATGCTAAGAAGTAAATAAACCAAGGAACTTAACTCTTTGACACGGTTTTACCATCGAGTATTTTATTCTATTTTAATTTGAATTATTTCACCCAATTCCATATGTTTTTTTAA
>NC_083637.1:1342500-1355000 GCF_963576545.1 Limanda limanda | reverse complement strand
TCTCAGTTTCAGCTGCTCTGACACAGAGACACATGGGACTGTCCTCCCGCCTCCTGGGGGGGGGGGGGCGCTCACCTCCTCCACGCCGGTGATGGAGTAGGCGTGTCCCTTCACCAGGCCTGTGGTGGTCTTGGCCTCAGACTCGGCCGAGCTGCTGATCTGGAGAAACAAGCAGACAACAAGCAGAAGGTTAAACAGGGCGGAGCCTAGCTGGAGAGGAACTGGTGTGAAACCATCAGGACTCCGTGGATCAGATCCTCACGTCGATGGAGCAGCCCATCATGGAGCCTCGGTCCAGGGCCTTCTTCATGACGGGGAACAGGTTGTTGGGAGCGCTCTTGGTTTCGTACATTTCCCCCACGCCGCCGGTGAAGTCCTCCATGGCCTCCATGGTGCTGCCGCCCTTCAGGGACTCGTAGCTGCCGTGAAGTCTGAACCGAGCAGGAGAACAGGAACAAGTCATCAGCGTATAGTCAGTTAAACCAGAACAGGTCCTGGATACAGGTCCTGGAGAGCAGTGGTTCTCAGACTCTGGCTCAGGGCTCGGTTCTACTGAGAAGAGATTCCAGTGTTGAGTGAGACCTACTTGGCGTAGGCCTTCTCCAGGAGGGCGCTCCAGAACTCGTTGTTGGAGGCGGAGTGGACGAGGATGAGCTCGTCCCTCACCGCAGGCAGCCGGTCGTCCACCACCACGTCCAGCCACTGGTTGTGCTGCCAGAACTGAGGGAGAGAGAGAGAGGCAGTAAGAGAGAGAGAGAGAGAGGCAGTAAGAGAGAGAGAGAGAGAGTCAGTAAGAGAGAGAGAGAGAGAGAGAGAGAGAGAGTCAGTAAGAGAGAGAGAGAGAGAGAGTCAGTAAGAGAGAGAGAGAGAGAGGCAGTAAGAGAGAGAGAGAGAGAGAGAGAGGCAGTAAGAGAGAGAGAGAGAGGCAGTAAGAGAGAGAGAGAGAGAGAGTCAGTAAGAGAGAGAGAGAGAGAGGCAGTAAGAGAGAGAGAGAGAGAGGCAGTAAAAGAGAGAGAGAGAGAGTCAGTAAGAGAGAGAGAGAGAGGCAGTAAGAGAGAGAGAGAGAGGCAGTAAGAGAGAGAGAGAGAGTCAGTAAGAGAGAGAGAGAGGCAGTAAGAGAGAGAGAGAGAGTCAGTAAGAGGGAGAGAGAGAGAGGCAGTAAGAGAGAGAGAGAGAGTCAGTAAGAGAGAGAGAGTCAGTGAGAGAGAGAGAGTCAGTAAGAGAGAGAGAGAGAGTCAGTAAGAGAGAGAGAGAGAGAGTCAGTAAGAGAGAGAGAGAGAGGCAGTAAGAGAAAGAGAGAGAGAGGCAGTAAGAGAGAGAGAGAGAGGCAGTAAGAGAGAGAGAGAGAGGCAGTAAGAGAGAGAGAGAGAGAGAGTCAGTAAGAGAGAGAGAGAGAGGCAGTAAAAGAGAGAGAGAGTCAGTAAGAGAGAGAGAGAGAGAGTCAGTAAGAGAGAGAGAGTCAGTAAGAGAGAGAGAGAGTCAGTAAGAGAGAGAGAGAGTCAGTAAGAGAGAGAGAGTCAGTAAGAGAGAGAGAAAGAGTCAGTAAGAGAGAGAGAGAGTCAGTAAGAGAGAGAGAGTCAGTAAGAGAGAGAGAGAGTCAGTAAGAGAGAGAGAGACAGTAAGAGAGAGAGAGTCAGTAAGAGAGAGAGTCAGTAAGAGAGAGAGAGAGAGTCAGTAAGAGAGAAAGAGAGTCAGTAAGAGAGAGAGAGAGAGAGAGTCAGTAAGAGAGAGAGAGAGAGAGAGAGAGGCAGTAAGAGAGAGAGAGAGAGAGAGAGTCAGTAAGAGGGAGAGAGAGAGAGGCAGTAAGAGAGAGAGAGTCAGTGAGAGAGAGAGAGAGTCAGTGAGAGAGACAGAGAGTCAGTAAGAGAGAGAGAGAGAGTCCGTAAGAGAGAGAGAGTCAGTAAGAGAGAGAGAGTCAGTAAGAGAGAGAGAGAGAGAGTCAGTAAGAGAGAGAGAGTCAGTAATAGAGAGAGAGTCAGTAAGAGAGAGAGAGAGAGAGGCAGTAAGAGAGAGAGTCAGTAAGAGAGAGAGAGAGAGTCAGTAAGAGAGAGAGAGAGAGAGAGAGAGTCAGTAAGAGAGAGAGAGAGAGAGTCAGTAAGAGAGAGAGAGAGAGTCAGTAAGAGAGAGAGAGTCAGTAAGAGAGAGAGAGAGAGTCAGTAAGAGAGAGAGAGAGTCAGTAAGAGAGAGAGAGAGAGAGTCAGTAAGAGAGAGAGAGAGAGTCAGTAAGAGAGAGAGTCAGTAAGAGAGAGAGAGAGAGAGTCAGTAAGAGAGAGAGAGAGTCAGTAAGAGAGAGAGAGTCAGTAAGAGAGAGAGAGAGAGTCAGTAAGAGAGAGAGAGAGTCAGTAAGAGAGAGAGAGTCAGTAAGAGTGAGAGAGAGAGAGAGTCAGTAAGAGAGAGAGAGAGAGAGTCAGTAAGAGAGAGAGAGAGTCAGTAAGAGTGAGAGAGACAGAGAGTCAGTAAGAGAGAGAGAGAGAGATACAGTAAGAGAGAGAGAGAGTCAGTAAGAGTGAGAGAGAGAGAGAGGCAGTAAGAGAGAGAGAGAGTCAGTAAGAGAGAGAGAGAGGCAGTAAGAGAGAGAGAGAGAGTCAGTAAGAGAGAGAGAGAGAGTCAGTAAGAGTGAGAGAGAGAGAGTCAGTAAGAGAGAGAGAGAGTCAGTAAGAGTGAGAGAGAGAGAGAGGCAGTAAGAGAGAGAGAGAGTCAGTAAGAGAGAGAGAGAGGCAGTAAAAGAGAGAGAGAGAGTCAGTAAGAGAGAGAGAGAGAGGCAGTAAGAGAGAGAGAGTCAGTAAGAGAGAGAGAGAGAGAGTCAGTAAGAGAGAGAGAGTCAGTAAGAGAGAGAGAGAGAGTCAGTAAGAGAGAGAGAGAGAGGCAGTAAGAGAGAGAGAGAGAGGCAGTAAGAGAGAGAGAGAGAGTCAGTAAGAGAGAGAGAGAGGCAGTAAGAGAGAGAGAGAGAGTCAGTAAGAGAGAGAGAGTCAGTAAGAGAGAGAGAGAGTCAGTAAGAGAGAGAGAGAGAGTCAGTAAGAGAGAGAGAGAGGCAGTAAGAGAGAGAGAGTCAGTAAGAGATAGAGAGAGAGAGTCAGTAAGAGAGAGAGAGTCAGTAAGAGAGAGAGAGAGGCAGTAAGAGAGAGAGAGTCAGTAAGAGATAGAGAGAGAGAGTCAGTAAGAGAGAGAGAGAGAGTCAGTAAGAGAGAGAGAGAGGCAGTAAGAGAGAGAGAGTCAGTAAGAGAGAGAGAGAGAGAGTCAGTAAGAGAGAGAGAGTCAGTAAGAGAGAGATAGAGAGAGTCAGTAAGAGAGAGAGAGAGAGGCAGTAAGAGAGAGAGAGAGAGAGGCAGTAAGAGAGAGAGAGAGTCAGTAAGAGAGAGAGAGAGAGAGAGGCAGTAAGAGAGAGAGAGAGAGGCAGTAAGAGAGAGAGAGAGGCAGTTAGAGAGAGAGAGAGAGGATAGAACGTTTTCAGATTTCAGATTAATGTTCATGGATGACAGGGTTAAATTTGGGTGTTGAGAGGTCAAAGGTCAAGGCCACAACACATGTTTTTGTCCTGTTGAACACGGGATCTCAAGTCTGTCTTCAAATTCTGATGAACTGATTAGATTCCAGAGGTCAAAGGTCACAGTGACCTCATTTGGGATAAAACAGTATGTGACTGAACCCGAGACAAACAACCACAGGGAGCTGATTGTGTCCGTCCTGACCGACCGGAGACCGACCGTCCGGAGACAACCTGCACCGACGCACCTGGAAGTGGAAGATGCCGGCGTATCTGCGGTCGAAGTCCTGGTCGTGGGGGACGACCCGGGCCAGCGTGTCCTTCTTCAGGGTCAGGGAGGCGATGGCCGCCAGGAGCCAGCAGTCGCCTGTGGAGACAGACAGAGAAGATCACGGGTCAGCGAGCGAGACGCCTGGTGGGGGACATCACCACAGTGTCTGCTGCCGAGGACCCACCCAGCTGTCCCTGGCAGATGTCCGTCCGGTTGGCGTCCCCCACGATGAACTTCGGGTTGCTGCAGATCTCCTGGAGACGGGAGGAGAGAACAGGTTGGTTGATTCATGTTGTGGACGGACAGGTGCCTCCTGAAGGTGTGTTCACATTCCAGGCCTGTTAATCAGCCTGAGATCCCAGTCACCGGAACACACACACACACACACACACACACACACACAGACACACACACACACAGGCAGCTGAAGCATCCCGGTGGAGGAACGCCCTGCAGAGAAATGTGTAGTAACCACCAGACGTGACGGCTGAGTTTCACCGGAGCTGTCGACCCAGTTCCACATCGGAGATCTCAGGATGTTACACATTCCATAAAAACAGATTCCAGCTTCTCTTCTCTTCTCTGGTTTGTTCTGGACTCGCTCTCCAGGACATTTCAAACCTTTTGTCCCCCCTCTGTGGAATGATCTAGGTGTGCTTTGTCCTCGTTCAGATCTTATCAAGAACTTTAATATTTTTAATGTCCTATTTCTTGTTTGTTTTTACTCTTTTCTCGTGTTTAACACTTTTTTATTTACGTGCGAAACTTCAAACAGCTTGAAACTCTTTTGTCTTCCTTCGATTTTGAGCTTTCCACGTTGTTTTGAGAAGGCCGTGTGGTTTCAGAGCAGACGACTCGGAGGCGTGTGGGAGCTCAGTCTGAAGAACCTGCACTTCACTCTATTTACACTGTTCTCTGGAAGAACTGGTTTTGCGGCGACAGCTGAATAAATACTTCAGCTTTTTGTTTCCAAGGAAATAAAAGTGACTTCAAATAAACTCTCTCGTACTCATCGAGTTCTTAATGTCAGTGATTAAAGATGATCGTTCTAATCTATTCAGGTTGAGCTGAATATTGAATATTTCTTCATCAGATGAGTGAAGCCGCATTTCTCTGATTCCTCGGTTACTTCAGACAAACTCAGCAGATTTCAGGACAGTTTCAGACATTTAGACGCCTGGAGCTCTGCAGCATCAGCCAATCACAGCCCCTCACCCTGACCTCTGCCCCCCCCACGTACCTTAGGCCTCTTCCATTCGATGTTGACGGGCACGGCCTGGCTGTAGAAGAGCGAGGCTCCGACGGCGGGGAAGTCCGGGTCCTCGAACAGGACGCCCTGCTGCAGACACTCCTGCCTCAGCTGCTCAAACGACTTCCCGTCCGCCTGCGTGTTCACGGCCCGGCTGGAGCTGGAGCTCCGGCCCGACAGCGTGGAGTGGAGGGGCATCTTCTTCTTCTTCTTCCTCTCTTCTTCTTCTCCTCTTACCCTGGGCAGGACGCTCAGCGGAGTGCAGGAGAAGGAGACGTTGGGGTGTGATGGAGCGAGTCACCTGCTGCTCTCTGGTGCAGGAGGAGCTGGTCCGGTCGGTACGGCTGAAGGAACACACCCTCCACAAACTGGTTTGTCCTCCTGTGGCGGTGAACCTCGCCCCTAAAGACTCTCTCTCTCTCTCTCTCTCTCTCTCTCTCTCTCACCTGCTCCTTATCTCGCTCTCTCTCTCTCTCTTTGGGCTGGGCCTGCAGGAAATGTTAAGAATTCTTTCCTGACGGTTTGGCGACTCACAGTAGAAGTATTCAGATTATTTGGAAGCAAACAGCCGAGAGTAAAGGTCAAGTGAAGAAACAGGAACAGGAACGTGTGAGTTCAAGTGTTATTGTGATTGTGAGAAAGACCAACAGAGAAAAGGAAGTTTAAATAAATGACATGAGCCTGGAGCCAACAGGCTGGATTCAATCCTTTAGACCCCCCCTCCTGTCAACTTTTAATGTTTTAAAGGTTTTAATCTGTTTGTTTATTAGCAGTCTAACCCAAATGAATTGATATCCATGGACGCTTGTGGAGGAGCCAGCAAAGAGAAAAGAAAAGAAAAGGAAGTTTAAATAAATGACATGAGCCTGGAGCCAACAGGCCGGATTCAATCCTCAAGGGGCCCAAGGGCAAAAATATCCTGTTGGGCCCCTTTAGACCCCCCCCCTCCTGTCACCTTTTAATTATTAGCAGTCTAACACAAATGAATTGATATCCATGGACGCTTGTGGAGGAGCAGGCAGAGAGCCGAGGTGATCGACCTATTACGAGAGAGTATAAGAAATGTATCACACAAGAAGAAATCAGATTCCTCTCAAGACTCGGCACAAAGAACAGGAAGTGTCCTCGAGTCCAGATCCTCGTCACCTCCACCGGGAACCTTCAGACCAGGAACATGGTTTTCACCGGCACCACGACACTCGGTGACAGGATGTGGGTCAGAGAAGAACTCAGTAGATTGATGTGTATCCGGATGAGGCGGCTGATCCAGGATTTACTCTGTTTACTTTCTTTAACTTTGTGAGACCGGATGTTTTGGTGAATTTCTCATGTACGTCATCTGAATAAAATCAAACCTGTGTAGAGTGATTATATCTATGAGCAGGGGAACGACGTTTATTCCATTAATGTGCACTAACAAACATATCAGGAACCTTTCAGTTTCTCATGTTTCATATCAATATTCATCTTTGATTGTCAAGTTGTTCCTTTGAGATGAGTAAACGCCCACGAGGTTAAGAAGTGATGTTTCACCAGTTTAACGTGAGCAGCAGTTCTCAGATCTGTGGACATGGTTTGTTATCTCACTACATGTAAATGCACCGAGGTGATAAAGTGGCCGAGCAGCCTCGGTGGAGGAATGTGCTCGAACTGCATCAGTGTTCCAGCAGCTGGAGGTCGAAGCAGGTGGAGCCGAGGGAAGGATTCATCCGTTCATTTACAAACCAAAAGGAGACGCTTGGAGGATCAGAAGAAATTAAAAAACAATAATCTACATTCACAATGGAGCCATGTCAGCGTTATTAACCAGCTCAATTTATCAGAGGAGGAAAATGTAGTTTGATATGTGAACAGTCAATACTAAGAAATGTGAAACGTTTTGTTCCAAACATCAGAGAAACATGTCAACTACAGATTTAAAAAAGAAGAAACTACTAAAAATAACTATTTTGACAGTTTAACTACTTGATTTACTCGTTTTAAAAGTTCTTTGTACATTTGTTGGGCAGAATCTTTGTAAAGTAAATGATCAGAGGGTAAAGAGGTAAAAAGACAGGATTGAATAAAGCTTAAATTCAAGGTGTCGTGAAATGTAAATTCAGGAGTATTGATATCATCCGATTTGTACTTTAATTAGTTTCTGTGAATTCCACCATCTCATTTCCCCGGCCTGTATGCAAACTAACACACTCATCATTTCTCTTCACGAAGACAAAGTTGTTTTGACCCAGTCTGAGGAGACAAGTGTTTCACTCTGTGTGTGTTCGTCTGCACGAGCGAGAGAGAGAGAGAGAGAGAGAGAGAGCGTGTGGGTGTTTGTGAGAGTGTAATTCCTGGTGAAGTGTGAGTGACAGTTGTTGTGGAACGATCAGATTAGAATGAGCCTGTAATCTGGTGGGCGTGGCCTGCAGGTAGACCACGCCCCTCGGGTTTTACATCACAGTGAACGAACATGTCTGATGACGTTGCTCCTCCCCTTTGATCCTGAACTGGTCCCAGTTAAACCCGTGTCTCTTCCCGGTGATGACTCTGTTTGAATTCCCTCTCTTCCGGTTCTTCTCCAGTGACTAAAACCAGTCGTTGCCATGGTGACCAAGACGATCCGGACGGAGTACATGAAGAAGTTCAAGGACCCCCGGTGGTGGCGGAGGAGGAGCGAGTCTGAAACAAGGTCCCGGACGTCAGCATCAAAGAAGAACTACAAAACACATGGAACTTGTGATTTTAAGTAATTATGTATCTTAAGTATTTTCTCAGCCCAAAATATACAAATGTTCTTCTATTTAGGTACAAATTATATATTTTTAGAAACAATGTTTGTCCAAAAGTCACAGTTTCCTGCTTTGATCTTTGTTTCCGACCAACAAGGCGACAAACAGATGAAGAACTTTTTTAATCTTCAGCGACACGAGAACTTTAATACTGACGTCTAGTGAAGATAAAACTTCTCAATGTAAAAAAAAATACCAACAACAAAAGAGAATTTAACTATAAATGAAAATCTGAAACTTCAGAATTACAAAAGATTTTTTTACTTTTCATTTTTTCCATTTGCTGCAAACTAGTGAACAAAGATCCTGAGCAGGTTGTGACATTTAGAGAAGAAAACTAAAGTCTGACGTGTGAACTCGTTCAAACTCTCCCAACATGAACTCTGCCCCCCCCCCCCGTGGCTACGGCTCAGCTTTCTCCTGTGCCGTCCCGGTCACCAGCAGCAGGTTGCAGGCCATGAACTGGACCTTCAGCACGTTGCTGGTGTTTCCTGTGTACAGTCCCACCAGCTCGCTGGACGAGCCGTCGGCCGGCGTCCCGCTGTGCGAGTTACGAATGTCCCACACCCGGACGGAGTTGTCCATGGACGAGGACGCCACCAGGCTGCTGTCCGGGCTGAAGGACAAGCTGGTGACGCTGTCCGTGTGTCCCCGCAAGTCTTTGAACAGCGTCCCGGACGCCAAGTCCCACAGTTTCACCCGCTGGTCCTCACTAGCAGACGCTAAATATTTCCCGTTGGGCGAGAAGGCGAGCGACAGCACCGGGCCGCGGTGGCCGGTAAAGAGACGAACCGACGCCCCCTGCTGGGTGCTCCACAGCCTGACAGTCTTGTCTGCGGAGCCGGTGGCCAGGTAGCTGGAGTTCGGGTGGAACTTGACACAGTCGACGTCGGCGAGATGGCCGGCGTAGAGGCGGAGCGAGTACGTGCGGGAGAAGGTCCAGAGGCGGGCGGTGCGGTCGTGGGAGCCGCTGGCAAAGTAGAGGCTGCAGGGGCTGACGTCCACGTCCCACACCGGGTAGGCGTGGCCCCGGTAGAGCGCCGTGTTGGTGAAGCTGTCCAGGTCCCAGTAGCGCACCGTGGTGTCCTCGGAGCAGGACAGCAGGCCGGAGCTGTCCGTCAGGAAGCAGGTCCGGAACACCGGGCCGCTGTGACCACGCAGCGTCTGGAGCTCACTGCCACAGGCGTCCTCCTCCTCCACCTGGAGGGGAACAAGAGGAGGAAGAGGAAGAGGAGGAAGAAGAGGAAGAGGAGGAAGAGAAACAAGAGGAGGAAGAGGAAGAAGAGAAACAAGAGGAGGAAGAGGAGGAAGAGAAACAAGAGGAAGAAGAGAAACAAGAGGAAGAAGAGAAACAAGAGGAGGAAGAGAAACAAGAGGAAGAAGAGAAACAAGAGGAGGAAGAGAAACAAGAGGAAGAAGAGAAACAAGAGGAGGAAGAGGAGGAAGAAGAGGAGGAAGAGGAAGAGGAGGAGGAAGAGAAACAAGAGGAGGAAGAGGAAGAGGAGGAAGAAGAGAAACAAGAGAAACAAGAGGAAGAAGAGAAACAAGAGGAGGAAGAAGAGGAAGAAGAGGAGGAAGAGAAACAAGAGGAGGAAGAAGAGGAAGAAGAGGAGGAAGAGAAACAAGAGGAAGAAGAAGAGGAAGAAGAGGAGGAAGAGGAACAAGAGGAAGAAGAGAAACAAGAGTCATTAGTTAACATGTTAATAAGTTTATGTGTATATATATGAATGTGAACCAGCCCTCGGGTCCCTCAGTGTCCCTCGGGTCCCTCGGGTCCCTCAGATCCCTCGGGTCCCTCGGGTCCCTCGGGTCCCTCAGATCCCTCGGGTCCCTCAGGTCCCTCAGGTCCCTCGGGTCCCTCAGATCCCTCGGGTCCCTCAGGATCCTCAGGTCCCTCAGATCCCTCAGGTCCCTCAGGTCCCTCGGGTCCCTCAGATCCCTCGGGTCCCTCAGGTCCCTCGGGTCCCTCAGGTCCCTCAGATCCCTCAGATCCCTCAGGTCCCTCAGATCCCTCAGGTCCCTCAGGTCCCTCAGATCCCTCAGATCCCTCAGGTCACTCAGGATCACCCTCGGGTCCCTCGGGTCCCTCAGGTCCCTCAGGTCCCTCAGGTCCTTCGGGTCCCTCGGGTCCCTCAGGTCCCTCAGGTCCCTCAGATCCCTCAGGTCCCTCAGGTCCCTCAGGTCCCTCAGGTCCCTCGGGTCCCTCAGGTCCCTCAGGTCCCTCAGTGTCCCTCGGGTCCCTCAGGTCCCTCAGGTCCCTCAGTGTCCCTCAGGTCCCTCAGATCCCTCAGGTCCCTCGGGTCCCTCAGGTCCCTCGGGTCCCTCAGGTCCCTCAGGTCCCTCAGGTCCCTCAGTGTCCCTCAGATCCCTCAGGTCCCTCAGATCCCTCAGGTCACTCGGGTCCCTCAGATCCCTCGGGTCCCTCGGGTCCCTCGGGTCCCTCGGATCCCTCGGGTCCCTCAGATCCCTCAGGTCCCTCCGGTCCCTCACCTGCTCCTCCAGAACGTCACACGCCAGGTGGATGCGGGACACGTCGGCTGGATGTGGTCTGGCCTTCAGCTTCCTGGCCCGGAGGCTCCACAGCTTCAGGGCCGAGGAGTCGAACCCGGCGGCGAGCAGCCGGCTGTCGGCCGACACCTCGGCCGTGTTCAGCACCTGCTCCGTGTGGCGGAAGGCGTACAGACACACCGTGGTGAGGGAGGGGGGGCCCTCGCGGACCTTCTTGATGCAGTCCTGCAGAGCCTCCAGGGCCACCTCGCTCTGTGGGACCCCAGCAGGGAGCTCCACGCCCTCCCCCCCCTCCGCCCCGTCCACCCCCGCCCAGGAGGAGGCGGAGTTTGGGGCGGCGGGCGTCCCACCGGCGGCTCCGTACAGCTGGTAGTCTGTGCGCCTGGAGGCGGAGACCTCCAGCTGCAGGTGCGTGCTCAGGGCCCTGCAGAGGGCGCCGTTGTCCTCGCTCTGCAGGAAGCGCAGCAGGTAGCTGTGGGCCGCCTCCGTCAGGTGCACCACGTACTTGTGCTCCAGGAAGGAGCTCAGCTCGGGGCTCGCTGCCACGTCCTGAGCGCTGAGAACGTGGCGGAGCTGCTCCACGGTGGCACGCTGCTCGCCGTCCTGAAGGAAGGCGCCGTGGAACCGGGTGTAGAACCCGTCTACTGCCCCCTTCAGGCCGCAGCGCACCATGTCCAGGTGGAGGTAGACGAACAGCGGGTAGAGGATGCTGCTCACCTCCCGCGCCCAGGACACTTCTGTCTCTATTCAAAGGAAACAACGAGAAGTCAGAATGTTTCGTGATTTAAAAATTAGATTAGATTAGATTTCTTTATTTATTTATCAACACAACGGGGAAATTCACTTGTTACAGCAAAAAAGAGAAAAACAGAATTTAAATAACAGTGCCGAAGCAACAATAAAAAAGAAAGATCAAAATATATACACTACTAAACTACACATAATGAGAGTAAAAATATACAGAAAACAACCTGCAAAACAGACACTGTGCAAAAGCAGGTACTGGGGAGAAAGTGGAGTGATGTAAGTGTTATTGTAATGAAAACAAAAGTATTATAAGTAATATTGCAACAGTAGTGACCATGATACAGAAAAAATAATTAAAAGTAAGTGACCATAATATAAATAATACTACAAGATAGCATAAAGGAAAATATAAATATTGCAATGTAACCATTATAAGTGACCATGATATACAAATAGATGTAAAGTGTTGAATATTAACAAGACTTAAATATGATCCAAGTGCAACAAGCTGTTCACAGTCAGAGCTGAGGAGCTGTGAGAGGAAGGTGGAGGAGGTACCTGAGAGGAAGGTGGAGGAGGTACCTGAGAGGAAGGTGGAGGTCGTACCTGAGAGGAAGGAGCGCAGCCGGGAGAACTGAACCTCATACTGCTGCGGGTCCGCCTGGCAGGGGGCGGCAGACACGATGTTGGAACAGCCCGACTCCGTCTGCACTGCTCGGAGGAAAGAGAAGAAATAACTTCATTTGTTACAGATTACAATAGTGGATTATTATGAGTGTATCTGTTCATTTGTACTGTTTGATAACCCATTGGTTTTTGTGTCTCTACGAACTCTCGTGGATGATGTCACTGATTCAGGGTCAAAGGTCAACAATCCTGTTTTCAGGCTGAAGGTTTTTTACATCTTGGAAAATCAAATATGCCAGATTTGTTTGGCAGCTCCTGATTGCAGATTACTCATAGATGTACAAACTTAGAAATGTGATGATTCTCAGAAGAGTTCTGAAACTTTATAAAGTAGATTTGTGGACTTTGATTCACGGTGGCTTTGATAAATAACTCCATCCTCAGATAAACGGGTAAACTCCCTTCTCACAGAGGCAGTTCCACGGCCAGCTCAGATCCAGCTACTGATCTCAAACCAGTTCTTTGTGTTTCCACAGACAGCGAACTGGTTCAACACTTCACTGGTCGAGAAGAAAGAACCACACACATCAGGGTCTGAGGGCGGGATTATCATCACTGAGCAAAACAGTGTGTAGTCTGCAAAGAATAATGGAATATTTCTAACTATGGTGTCAAAGCAAAGCAGCAGAATTCCATGGAGACAAACTGAAGAGGAGAAGAACAGATCTCAAATAAACTGAAGAAGCTTGGAAAGGACGACAGGGGAATCAGAGACGTTTATCAGGATGTGATAACGTAACGCTGTCGTCACGGCAACCAAAAGCTAAACAGTCCAAAGTGTGG
>NC_083637.1:1330000-1337500 GCF_963576545.1 Limanda limanda | reverse complement strand
CGACTCCTCCTCCGCCAGGTCGACGCCCACCCGAGTGCAGAGTCACGCATCCGCAGATTCAATCAACTACGACGTCCAGACCTTCGGATCCTCGCTTCCTGTCAAAGTGATGGAGGCGCTGACCATGGCTGATGGTGAGCGTGGTTCCAGATTCCTCAGATTTTCTGATTGTGAGATTTCGTTGAAAACTCCTGTTTCCGATATTCCTACTGAACCGTTCGTTGTGTTGTGTTGTGTTGTGTTGGGTTCGGCAGCCGACGAGCAGATCTCAGTGAAGGTGAACGAGAGCGGCTGGGCCTGGATGGTCTGTGGAGAGAACCTGATCATCTGGAAGATCAGTCAGACGGCCGTGGCCAAGGTAGGGATGGGGGGGAAAAATCGATTCAGTTACAAATCGTGATTCTTGTGAAAGACGATTTTAAATCGATATGCTGCCTCCCAAATTGATTTTTTAAAATTTAAAAAACATATTTATTGGTTTATACCTGGGGGGATATATGGGGGGAGCAACATCACCCCAGAGCATGTTGACCAGCTCTTGTTTTTGCACAAGAATCTAAACATACCCAAGCACTAGCTTTGCATCGCCTACATGCAAACAACAATAGTCTACTTTTTGTTAATTTCAAAGTTTATATTTTAACCCTAACCCTAACCCATTTTATTTTATTTTTATTCTATTTAATTTACCTTTTATTTATTGTTTAAAAGAAGCCTAAGTGGCTTACATTTCTTAATCTGTCAGTTTGTGTGCAGTTGACAGGGGCTCTACAATAATAGGGAACATTTTTATTTATTTTCTCTATTGGCTGCCCAGCAGTCATTAAGTTAATGTTAATATTTGAAATAAAACTTGTAAAGCTCTAATTGAATTTGACTGTTGTATTTGAAGGAATGATTCAACATTTTTCCATGGTCCAGTATTTAAAAAATAAAAAATAACCAAAAGAAATCCCAGGAAATCGTAATATCGAATCGCAATACTTACAGAATCGCAATACATATCGTATCGCCACCTAAGTATCGTGATAGTATCGTACCGGGAGGTCCCTGGCGATTCCCGTCCCTAAGCCAAGGTGCAGTTCCTCTTCCCTCCACACGTCAGATGACTCACAGAACGCCAGGATGTCAGCGAGTCTCTAAACTCTCTCTCTCTCTCTCTCCTGCAGCTGTCGGTGTGTAAGGAGCTGCAGCTTCCTGGCAGCGAGTACAGCTACTCCGCCGACCTCGTGGCCGTGGCGTCCGCCTCGCCCCTGGAGACGGCCTCGGTCCAGTCCATCTCCGTCCTGGCGGCGGCCACGGAGGGAACCGCTCGGTTCTGGCCCAGCTTGGCTCAGGAGGGAAACTACACCGAGAGCGACGTGGACCTGGGAGACCTGTGCCACAGTGTGGTCGCTGTCAGAGTGAGTCTCCAGCCGATCACGTTTAATATGAGAAGTGCTTGTGATTGTGAAGCTGGAGAGTCCTGCTGCGTGACCTCTGACCTCTCTCCTCTCAGGGTGGAAGCTTTGTCGTGTCCTCGGTGAAGAATCGTCTGCTGCGAGCGAGCACGGACGCCTCGGGGAAGCTGCAGTACCGAGCTCTGCAGCAAGGGCAGGGCATGTTGTCTGGGATCGGACGCCGCGTCTCCAGCCTGTTTGGCATCCTGTCCCCCCCGCCCAACGACACGGTGAGACAGACTCACGTCTCACCGTAGAGATCGTCGTGTCTTTCAAGGCCTCAGTGTCTTGTCGAAGTCGGTGTTTGAAGAGAGGAGACCGCAGACCCAGTGCTTACATGTATACAATGTTTATAAGAAGTTCACAGGTGTTGCGGATGGAAATCAAAGGCAGGAGGTGTCGTTCTCAAGTTCAAATTAAGCAGGTTTATTCAGAGGTCACAGGTCAGGAAACTGCGGTGTCTAGCAAATGATCATGCATGGTCCACTGATCCTGTACAGGAAAAATGGCGTTGAGGCAGAGTACGCAGAAAGCTTTTATATTGATACTGGGCATGACAGAGGTTCTTCTTGGATTGGGATTGGTCTAGACTAGACGGTCCTGCCTTCCTGGCGTTACTGGGTCTTCTTCCTGGCGTTGCGTGATGACGTGCACGCTGAGTCGCGGTTACAAGAGTTCATGAGCATATTGCCTTGGTGTGTGTGCTTATTTTATGTATGTGTGTGTACTGATGTGTGGGACGTACCATGCACAGGAGAGAGAGTGTCTCAGAACTAATATAATGAAGTGATTCATGAAGCCAGAGGTTTGAAAACCTGTTATCTGTCCGCTATGGCAGACTCCCTTTTTGGGAGCTGGCTACGGTGTGTGAATGTGTGTGCGTTTACGCTCAAAGGACATTATGTGTATCTGACCACATGTTAAAGTGTGTGTATGTGTGTGAATAGTGGTGTATTATCAATACAGGTCACAACGAGCTCTAGAGACTCGGAGACATCACACAGCCAGATGGTGAAAATCTGCCTTGTCCCTGCAGGGCAAGACGTTTTATAGGGGGGAGTTGGGACCCCCATGGGGAGGTGGGACCCCAAAACTAGAGATATCCTGACATCACACAACGGGGTCCTTCATTGTTCAGGTCAAAAAGTATTCTCTGGGGGAAAGAGCTAACGAATAACATCTGGAATAGTGTTCTAAGAGTCGAGACGCCTTAAGGTTTTAAGATGTCATGTTTTATAACCATGTTCAAAAGATCTATTGGCTAAAATATACTATAAGGTGTTCAGATACCTGCATCAGAAACACCCTGGTGCTGCAGAGGATGTCTCTCAAAGCTATGAACCGATCTGATACCACGACTTTAAAGTATTTTAGTTTCCCCCAGATGAACTGCAGCATAGTTTGTTCTTCACAAACACAACGGACGTTTCTGCCTCTAGAGCAGGAAGTGAGATCTGATCACATGCCGGGTGTGAACATCCTCTTGTGTGTGTGCAGCTCCACAGCGTGCAGTGGGAGGGCGGAGCCAGCTGCCTGTACACGCTGACCAGCTCCAGCCTCAGCAGGTGGGAGATGGACGACAGCTGGGAGCATCAGACCCTCAGCTGGGACGCCCGGCGTGCTCTGACCGAGAGCATCAGCGACGCCATCTGGGTCAGTGCCAGGAAACGCATCATCGCAGAGGCTGGATATCACCAGTAGGGTTGCAAAATTCCGGGAATATTCAAAGTTGGAAACTTTCCATGGGAATTAACGGGAATATACGTGAATTAATGGGAATAAACTGGAAATGTTGTGGGTGATTTATACAAACTGTATTAACCTTGTCATATACAGACATAAATATAAACATTTAGTTTTGTCATAGGCTGATTTGAGCCCTGAGGAAACTTTGGGCACTTGACTATATGCTTCTGCATCGTTGTGTCATTCTTAACATAGGTCTTTGCACAGTATTTGCAAATGTACACAGCCTTTCCTTCTACATTGGATGAGGTGAAATGTCTCCACACATGAGAGAGTGCACGTGGCATTGTTCTGTAGAATAAGATGAGAAAAAAGTTTGTAAAAAAACACTAATACAATGCCAGAGATATAAATAGTTAGCCAAACAATTGGAATCATCTGTAAACATATTTTACAATTGATGTATAAATGAATGGAAATAGTCTAGATGAACAGATGAACAATCCTCAATCAGAATGCTAATATATTTTCCCAGTAATATCATGGAAACTTACCTGACTAGTCCTTCACTCTACAGCAGGCCTCAATAGCCCTGCTGTAGAGTGAAGCATGCTGGGAGTTATCTGTGCATGTGATGGAAGAATGACCAGTGGAGGGTTGAAACTCAATGTTCCATACATCTTTAAAATAGAGTTTTGAATTATGTTTTTATTGCTCAGCTTTTAATTTGTGTAGTTTTTTTTTTTTTTTTCAAAATTACCAAAATTCCCGAGCTTAACTTCCCATGGAAAGAGTCCGGAAAGTTTACAGAAATTTACCGGAAACTTTCCGTCCCTTTGCAACCCTATCACCAGTGATTCTGTCATGTTGCCCCATTTACACTCAGAAACATAACATAAATAATATGAACTCTTATTATTCAACCAAAGCCTCAGTAGAGTCACTCACAGACAGAAGCAGGTGTATTGACATGCAGATGTGATAAAGTTGTCTCCTCCTCTCCAGGGCTCAGAGAGCAACTACGAGGAGATGAAGGAGGGGGCGAATGTGACCTATCTGGATATGAAGCTCAGCCAGTGAGTGTGTTCATCTGTGTGTGTTTGTGCTGCTCCTATGACACTGTCCAATACTCAGACTGATATGTGTGTGTTTGTCCATGTAGAGCCGGCCTGGTGGTGCTGGCTGCAGCCTGGCACCCGGAAGACACGCCCTGCCTGGCCTACTTCTGCCTGGTGACCCTCCAGGACAACGGAGCCACCGTCGCAGACCAGTTCACTGTGGAGGTCACCAAGTACAACCCTCCATTCCAGGTCAGTCCTGCTCCGGGTCCTGAGGAGATCCAGACGCAGACTCACTTCACACCATCCAGAAAACGTTTGTTCAACAACACATTTAGTTTCCTGGAGTCTGGAGATCAGAAGGTTCCGGCCGTGGTTCTGATTGAACTTGTCGACCGTGGGTTCTCCAGAGTAACATACACTTATTCAAACCTCTCAGTGCTTTGAGCGCCACACACAAAACTCCATTCACCTTCATCAGAATCAGAAGTATTTTATTGCCAAGTACGTTCACACATACAAGGAATTTGCTCTGGTTATTGGTGCAAACAATGAACATAGAAACATAAAAACGCAATAAATACAACATGCATGGAGAGCAATAAAAAATGGGAAACCAGTTTATATATTTACTCACTGTTTACTTCTTATTTACTCACTTTTTACCAATATTTATACAAAGTAACATTTATTTTGATATAAACATTTCTGAATAAAAATATAAAAAGTGAAGTAAAAAATAAAATGCTAAATGCAAAACAGTTAACAGAGTCATATTGCAATATGCAATGTAATGCAGTATAATATAATATATGATATAATGTGTTAATTTAACACATCCCGGAGGTGTGGGGGTAGAATAAAATTCCGAGTCATATCACGTTGGAGCGGCTGCAGATCTCAGATGTGTGTTTTTTATGGCTCAGCCACCAACTTCATTTAATGCGAGTTTCACGTGTTGAGATTTAAAATCGTCTTTCTGAAGATGCTGTCGCAGCTTGAGAGAGATTTAAGAGCTTCAGTCATAATAATAAATGGCAGACGAGCAGATCTTGAAGATGTTTTGTTGTGATGTGTCATCTCCTCAGGGTGAAGACGCCCTGCAGGCCACACGGCTAGTGCTGCCCCCGGCTCCCGGCTCCATCGCCTACCTCTACAACGAGGAGCTGGTGTTCGCCTGCTCCACAGGAACCAGCGGGGCGGGACTTCCTGATGAGAAGATCAGCTTCAGCTCACCAGGTAAGAAGGGATGGCTCCTGTCTCTCTGCTGCTTGGATGCAGAACATAAACCTCAACGTCCGCGGCTCAGGTCCGAGCTGGAACCTTTGTTCTCTCTTCCTCATTCCACCGAGAGTCATTGATTTTAGAGAATTAACAATAAACCAGACTGAAAGATGAAACAGGATATTAGTGTGTGGAGAGAAGTGGAAGGATGTGACCTGAACCTCCTTCAGTCGAGCTCAGACCTCCACCACAGCCCAGCAGCCTCCATGAACCACATCTCAACTTATTACATCCAGATTCCTGCTTTTCAAACGGCTCATGCATGTCAGTCCCCTCAAGATGATGTTTATGATTTATTTATCAAGATTTCTGAATTATTCTCTAACAAATTTAAGTAATTACCATGAAGGAAAATAGTGAGAAAGACGCAGCTACATAATCAGAGAATAAGTTTGTATTAAACACATCAGAATCAACATTCAACAGCAAGAACAAAAGCAAAGAAAAAGGAAATAGCATTTTATTAAAGAAAGCCAAATGGAAATAGATGCTTGTGAGTAAGACCTGGTGACATCTGTGTTGACGTCTGTCTGTCCAGGTGATGGCGTCCGTGGGGGGGGCTGCTGCGCCAACCTGCCGGTGTTTTTCTCCCAGAACAGCGGCCTGGTGGCGGTGGTGGCCCGGCAGTGCGCCTCCATCCTGCCGGAGACCATGGAGGACTCGCTGTGCTCGTCGCTGGCCGCGGCTCCGGAGGTAAAACTCACCTGGCAAAACTCTGAAGTGAAGAAATGTCTTAAAAACATTAAATTCAAAGTACAAAGAAAACCGTTTAAAACGAGCACATCCATTTTGAAGCGTTGCATGCGTTTTGCCTGAAAATAATAATAAAAACAAAGATTCCTTTGATATTTGACCGGCTCAGCATTAAAGGATTCATGGTCGATGTATCTAGGAAAATCGTGTTTTAATGGCCAGGACATCGTGTTTTCATGGCGTGTAATCAAACTTTGACGCCACGCCACGGTCACACTGTGTGACTAAAAAAAAAATCTGTCAGTCAGTTTTTATCTCCATCTTGTTGTGATGACACTCATCTCAATTTGAAGTTGATCCGATGAAAACCCTGGTACAAGTACATCAAAGTAAAAATGTGGAATATGGCCAAAATGGCCACTAAATGCAAAATAGCAGGCTTCCTGTTGTGTTTTTCCAATTGCACCTAAAGACTTTTTTGTTTGTCTGGTCATGATACACCTGTATATCGTATATATTTTTGTGAAGACCGGTCAATGTGAACACCTTCCGGGGGTCTCGGGGGGGCACCGTTGAGCCATTTTGCGACGCCCATTGAAAATTCCTTCAGAATACGTAAATTTTCACCACTTTCTAACTTTCTGCAAATTTTGGTAAGAAGTTGAGCATGTTAAAGCCCTCAAAAAGCCAATTCATTTGCCTGAATAATAATAATAAGAAGAAATAATAATGAATACAATAAAAATACAATAGAATAAAATAAAAAATATTGAGGTAGAAAGAATAAAAACAGAAACACAAGATAAATAGGTAGATAAGGTGCAGTGGCAAGATGATGGTAATAGTACTAATGATATGATGGTAATGTTATTGTTAGACAGTATATAAAAATAGTACAGTATATAATATAACATAAATATATATTTATATATGATAGTAATTATACCAATATAATAGCAGTTTATAGTAATAATGGCAGCAACAGTATATATAATAATAATAATAGTAAATATAATAATAATAATAATGAAAATTCCTTCAGAATACGTAAATTTTCACCACTTTCTAACTTTCTGCAAATTTTGGTAAGAAGTTGAGCATGTTAAAGCCTCAAAAAGCCAATTCATTTGCCTGAATAATAATAATAAGAAAGAATAATAATCCTTACAATTTCAATAGGGTCTCACCAGACACCTTTGATGTCTGTGCTCGGGCCCTAAAAAGTATTTTCTCACTCCTCTCTCTCTTTTCCTGTTTCTGTGTCCGAGTTCTTCAATGACTTTTGCTTATTAAACTAAGAACTTTAAACCTTGTGACTCTGATTGAATCTAAGATGCGTT
>NC_083637.1:1312500-1325000 GCF_963576545.1 Limanda limanda | reverse complement strand
AAGACCACCAGGGACTGTATATAAAGACCACCAGGGACTGTATATAAAGACCACCAGGGACTGTATATAAAGACCACCAGTGACTGTATATAAAGACCAGTGACTGTATATAAAGACCACCAGTAACTGTATATAGAGACCACCAGTGACTGTATATGAAGACCACCAGTGACTGTATATGAAGACCACCAGTGACTGTATATAAAGACCACCAGTGACTGTATATGAAGACCACCAGTGACTGTATATAAAGACCACCAGTGACTGTATATAAAGATGACCAGTGACTGTATATAAAGACCAGTGACTGTATATAAAGACCAGTGACTGTTTATAAAGACCACCAGTGACTGTATATAAAGACCAGGGACTGTATATAAAGACCACCAGGGACTGTATATGAAGACCAGTGACTGTATATAAAGACCACCAGGGACTGTATATAAAGACCACCAGTGACTGTATATGAAGACCACCAGGGACTGTATATAAAGACCAGGGACTGTATATAAAGACCAGTGACTGTATATAAAGACCACCAGTGACTGTATATAAAGACCACCAGTGACTGTATATAAAGACCACCAGTGACTGTATATAAAGACCACCAGTGACTGTATATAAAGACCAGTGACTGTATATCAAGACCAGTGACTGTATATAAAGACCACCAGGGACTGTATATCAAGACCACCACTGACTGTATATAAAGACCACCAGTGACTGTATATAAAGACCAGTGACTGTATATAAAGACCACCAGGGACTGTATATAAAGACCACCAGGGACTGTATATGAAGACCACCAGTGACTGTATATAAAGACCACCAGTGACTGTATATAAAGACCACCAGGGACTGTATATAAAGACCACCAGTGACTGTATATAAAGACCACCAGGGACTGTATATAAAGACCAGGGACTGTATATAAAGACCACCAGGGACTGTATATGAAGACCAGTGACTGTATATAAAGACCACCAGGGACTGTATATAAAGACCACCAGTGACTGTATATGAAGACCACCAGGGACTGTATATAAAGACCAGGGACTGTATATAAAGACCAGTGACTGTATATAAAGACCACCAGTGACTGTATATAAAGACCACCAGTGACTGTATATAAAGACCACCAGTGACTGTATATAAAGACCACCAGTGACTGTATATAAAGACCAGTGACTGTATATCAAGACCAGTGACTGTATATAAAGACCACCAGGGACTGTATATCAAGACCACCACTGACTGTATATAAAGACCACCAGTGACTGTATATAAAGACCAGTGACTGTATATAAAGACCACCAGGGACTGTATATAAAGACCACCAGGGACTGTATATGAAGACCACCAGTGACTGTATATAAAGACCACCAGTGACTGTATATAAAGACCACCAGGGACTGTATATAAAGACCACCAGTGACTGTATATAACCCTCACTGCCTCACTCTAGTGAGCTCAGTCCTCTGAGGCTCACTGACGTTCTTCCTGTTCCCGCTGCAGAACTTTGCTGACTTCCTGTTCCGCTGGTACATGGAGAAGGGGAAGAGAGGGAAGCTTCTGTCCCAGCCGGCCGCTCAGCACCAGCAGCTCTCCAGCTTCCTGCAGGCTCACCAGCACCTGAGCTGGCTGCACCACATCCACGTCCACAACTACCACAAGGTGGGAACCTCACTCTGTCTCCTGTCTCCTGTCTCCTGTCTCCTCACTCCTCTCTCCTCTCTCCTCTCTCCTCTCTCCTCTCTCCTCTCTCCTCTCTCCTCTCTCCTGTCTCCTGTCTCCTGTCTCCTGTCTCCTGCCTCCTGCCTCCTGTCTCCTGTGTCCTGTCTCCTGTCTCCTGCCTCCTGACTCCTGTCTCCTGTCTCCTGTCTCCTGACTCCTGTCTCCTGTCTCCTGTCTCCTGACTCCTGACTCCTGACTCCTGTCTCCTGTCTCCTGTCTCCTGTCTCCTGACTCCTGTCTCCTGTCTCCTGACTCCTGTCTCCTGTCTCCTGACTCCTGTCTCCTGACTCCTGACTCCTGACTCCTGTCTCCTGTCTCCTGTCTCCTGACTCCTGTCTCCTGACTCCTGTCTCCTGACTCCTGACTCCTGTCTCCTGTCTCCTGACTCCTGTCTCCTGTCTCCTGACTCCTGACTCCTGTCTCCTGTCTCCTGTCTCCTGTCTCCTGTCTCCTGTCTCCTCTCTCCTCTCTCCTGACTCCTGTCTCCTGTCTCCTGTCTCCTGTCTCCTGTCTCCTGTCTTCTGTCTCCTGTCTCCTCTATCCTGTCTCCTGACTCCTGACTCCTGACTCCTGTCTCCTGATTCCTCTCTCCTGACTCCTGACTCCTCTCTCCTGTCTCCTGTCTCCTGCCTCCTGCCTCCTGACTCCTGCCTCCTGCCTCCTGCCTCCTCTCTCCTGTCTCCTGTCTCCTGTCTCCTGTCTCCTGTCTCCTGTCTCCTGTCTCCTGTCTCCTCTCTCCTCTCTCCTCTCTCCTGTCTCCTGACTCCTCTCTCCTGACTCCTGACTCCTGACTCCTGTCTCCTGATTCCTGTCTCTTGTCTCCTGTCTCCTGACTCCCGTCTCCTGTCTCCTGACTCCTGACTCCTGTCTCCTGTCTCCTGTCTCCTGTCTCCTCTCTCCTGTCTCCTGACTCCTCTCTCCTGACTCCTGTCTCCTGTCTCCTGTCTCCTGTCTCCTGTCTCCTGTCTTCTGTCTCCTGTCTCCTCTATCCTGTCTCCTGACTCCTGTCTCCTGATTCCTCTCTCCTGACTCCTGACTCCTGTCTCCTGTCTCCTGTCTCCTGTCTCCTGGCTCCTGACTCCTGTCTCCTGTCTCCTGTCTCCTGTCTCCTGTCTCCTGTCTCCTGCCTCCTGTGTCCTGTCTCCTGACTCCTGTCTCCTGTCTCCTGTCTCCTGACTCCTCTCTCCTGACTCCTGTCTCCTGTCTCCTGTCTCCTGTCTCCTGTCTCCTGTCTTCTGTCTCCTGTCTCCTCTATCCTGTCTCCTGACTCCTGACTCCTCTCTCCTTTCTCCTGTCTCCTGTCTCCTGTCTCCTGTCTCCTGTCTCCTGTCTCCTGGCTCCTGACTCCTGTCTCCTGTCTCCTGTCTCCTCTCTCCTGTCTCCTGACTCCTCTCTCCTGACTCCTGTCTCCTGTCTCCTGTCTCCTGTCTCCTGTCTCCTGTCTTCTGTCTCCTGTCTCCTCTATCCTGTCTCCTGACTCCTGACTCCTGACTCCTCTCTCCTTTCTCCTTTCTCCTGTCTCCTGTCTCCTGTCTCCTGTCTCCTGGCTCCTGACTCCTGTCTCCTGTCTCCTGTCTCCTGTCTCCTGCCTCCTGTGTCCTGTCTCCTGACTCCTGTCTCCTGCCTCCTGCCTCCTGCCTCCTGCCTCCTGCCTCCTGCCTCCTGTCTCCTGACTCCTGTCTCCTGTCTCCTGACTCCTCCCTCTTGCCTCCTGCCTCCTGTCTCCTGTGTCCTGTCTCCTGTCTCCTGCCTCCTGACTCCTGTCTCCTGTCTCCTGTCTCCTGACTCCTGTCTCCTGTCTCCTGTCTCCTGACTCCTGACTCCTGTCTCCTGTCTCCTGTCTCCTGACTCCTGACTCCTGTCTCCTGTCTCCTGACTCCTGTCTCCTGTCTCCTGTCTCCTGACTCCTGTCTCCTGACTCCTGACTCCTGACTCCTGTCTCCTGTCTCCTGTCTCCTGACTCCTGTCTCCTGTCTCCTGACTCCTGTCTCCTGACTCCTGACTCCTGTCTCCTGACTCCTGACTCCTGACTCCTGACTCCTGTCTCCTGTCTCCTGTCTCCTGTCTCCTGTCTCCTCTCTCCTCTCTCCTGACTCCTGTCTCCTGTCTCCTGTCTCCTGTCTCCTGTCTTCTGTCTCCTGTCTCCTCTATCCTGTCTCCTGACTCCTGACTCCTGTCTCCTGATTCCTCTCTCCTGACTCCTGACTCCTCTCTCCTGTCTCCTGTCTCCTGTCTCCTGTCTCCTGACTCCTGTCTCCTGTCTCCTGACTCCTCTCTCCTGTCTCCTGTCTCCTGTCTCCTGTCTCCTGTCTCCTGACTCCTGTCTCCTCTCTCCTGTCTCCTGACTCCTGTCTCCTGCCTCCTGTCTCCTGACTCCTGTCTCCTGTCTCCTGACTCCTCTCTCCTGTCTCCTGCCTCCTGCCTCCTGACTCCTGACTCCTGACTCCTGACTCCTGACTCCTGTCTCCTGTCTCCTGTCTCCTGACTCCTGTCTCCTGCCTCCTGACTCCTGTCTCCTGTCTCCTGTCTCCTGTCTCCTGTCTCCTGCCTCCTGCCTCCTGCCTCCTGCCTCCTGTCTCCTGTCTCCTGACTCCTGTCTCCTGACTCCTGTCTCCTGCCTCCTGACTCCTGACTCCTCCCTCCTGACTCATGTCTCCTGTCTCCTGCCTCCTGTCTCCTGCCTCCTGACTCCTCCCTCCTGACTCCTGTCTCCTGTCTCTTGCCTCCTGACTCCTGACTCCTGTCTCCTGTCTCCTGCCTCCTGACTCCTGTCTCCTGTCTCCTGTCTCCTGTCTCCTGTCTCCTGACTCCTGTCTCCTGTCTCCTGTCTCCTCTCTCCTCTCTCCTGTCTCCTGACTCCTGACTCCTGTCTCCTGACTCCTGTCTCCTGTCTCCTGTCTCCTGTCTCCTGTCTCCTGTCTCCTGCCTCCTGCCTCCTGTCTCCTGTCTCCTGTCTCCTCTCTCCTCTCTCCTGTCTCCTGTCTCCTGCCTCCTGCCTCCTGCCTCCTCTCTCCTCTCTCCTGTCTCCTGCCTCCTGCCTCCTGACTCCTGTCTCCTGTCTCCTGTCTCCTGTCTCCTGTCTCCTGTCTCCTGTCTCCTGTCTCCTGCCTCCTGCCTCCTGCCTCCTGTCTCCTCTCTCCTCTCTCCTGTCTCCTGCCTCCTGCCTCCTGTCTCCTGTCTCCTGTCTCCTGTCTCCTGTCTCCTGCCTCCTGCCTCCTGACTCCTGCCTCCTGTCTCCTGACTCCTCTCTCCTGTCTCCTGACTCCTGTCTCCTGTCTCCTGACTCCTGACTCCTGTCTCCTGTCTCCTGTCTCCTGACTCCTCTCTCCTGTCTCCTGTCTCCTGTCTCCTGTCTCCTGACTCCTGTCTCCTGTCTCCTGACTCCTGTCTCCTGACTCCTGTCTCCTGACTCCTCCCTCTTGCCTCCTGTCTCCTGACTCCTGACTCCTGTCTCCTGACTCCTGACTCCTGACTCCTGTCTCCTGTCTCCTGTCTCCTGTCTCCTGTCTCCTGACTCCTCCCTCTTGCCTCCTGTCTCCTGACTCCTGTCTCCTCTCTCCTGGCTCCTGGCTCCTGACTCCTGTCTCCTGTCTCCTGTCTCCTGTCTCCTGCCTCCTGACTCCTGTCTCCTGTCTCCTGTCTCCTGTCTCCTGACTCCTGTCTCCTGTCTCCTGTCTCCTGACTCCTGACTCCTGTCTCCTGTCTCCTGACTCCTGACTCCTGTCTCCTGTCTCCTGACTCCTGTCTCCTGTCTCCTGACTCCTGTCTCCTGACTCCTGACTCCTGACTCCTGTCTCCTGTCTCCTGTCTCCTGACTCCTGTCTCCTGTCTCCTGACTCCTGTCTCCTGACTCCTGACTCCTGTCTCCTGACTCCTGACTCCTGACTCCTGACTCCTGTCTCCTGTCTCCTGTCTCCTGTCTCCTGTCTCCTCTCTCCTCTCTCCTGACTCCTGTCTCCTGTCTCCTGTCTCCTGTCTTCTGTCTCCTGTCTCCTCTATCCTGTCTCCTGTCTCCTGTCTCCTGACTCCTGTCTCCTGACTCCTGACTCCTGTCTCCTGACTCCTGACTCCTGTCTCCTGATTCCTCTCTCCTGACTCCTGACTCCTCTCTCCTGTCTCCTGTCTCCTGTCTCCTGACTCCTGTCTCCTGTCTCCTGACTCCTCTCTCCTGTCTCCTGTCTCCTGTCTCCTGTCTCCTGACTCCTGTCTCCTCTCTCCTGTCTCCTGACTCCTGTCTCCTGCCTCCTGTCTCCTGACTCCTGTCTCCTGTCTCCTGACTCCTCTCTCCTGTCTCCTGCCTCCTGCCTCCTGACTCCTGACTCCTGACTCCTGACTCCTGACTCCTGTCTCCTGTCTCCTGTCTCCTGACTCCTGTCTCCTGCCTCCTGACTCCTGTCTCCTGTCTCCTGTCTCCTGTCTCCTGCCTCCTGCCTCCTGCCTCCTGCCTCCTGTCTCCTGACTCCTGTCTCCTGACTCCTGTCTCCTGCCTCCTGACTCCTGACTCCTCCCTCCTGACTCATGTCTCCTGTCTCCTGCCTCCTGTCTCCTGCCTCCTGACTCCTCCCTCCTGACTCCTGTCTCCTGTCTCTTGCCTCCTGACTCCTGACTCCTGTCTCCTGTCTCCTGCCTCCTGACTCCTGTCTCCTGTCTCCTGTCTCCTGTCTCCTGTCTCCTGTCTCCTGACTCCTGTCTCCTGTCTCCTCTCTCCTCTCTCCTGTCTCCTGACTCCTGACTCCTGTCTCCTGACTCCTGTCTCCTGTCTCCTGTCTCCTGTCTCCTGTCTCCTGTCTCCTGTCTCCTGCCTCCTGCCTCCTGTCTCCTGTCTCCTCTCTCCTGTCTCCTGTCTCCTGCCTCCTGCCTCCTGCCTCCTCTCTCCTCTCTCCTGTCTCCTGTCTCCTGCCTCCTGACTCCTGTCTCCTGTCTCCTGTCTCCTGTCTCCTGCCTCCTGCCTCCTGACTCCTGTCTCCTCTCTCCTCTCTCCTGTCTCCTGCCTCCTGTCTCCTGACTCCTGTCTCCTGTCTCCTGTCTCCTGTCTCCTGCCTCCTGCCTCCTGACTCCTGCCTCCTGTCTCCTGACTCCTCTCTCCTGTCTCCTGACTCCTGTCTCCTGTCTCCTGACTCCTGACTCCTGTCTCCTGTCTCCTGTCTCCTGACTCCTCTCTCCTGTCTCCTGTCTCCTGTCTCCTGTCTCCTGACTCCTGTCTCCTGTCTCCTGACTCCTGTCTCCTGACTCCTGTCTCCTGACTCCTCCCTCTTGCCTCCTGTCTCCTGACTCCTGACTCCTGTCTCCTGACTCCTGACTCCTGACTCCTGTCTCCTGTCTCCTGTCTCCTGTCTCCTGACTCCTCCCTCTTGCCTCCTGTCTCCTGACTCCTGTCTCCTCTCTCCTGGCTCCTGGCTCCTGACTCCTGTCTCCTCCAGGCCCACAGGACGCTCTACAGCCAGGCCAACCAGGAGGCACGCTACTTCGTGAAGAAGAAGACGCTGCTGGCGCTCAGTAAGCTGACGGCGCTGGCGTCCGACCTGCCAGACGACCAACTCAACAAACAAGTCGACGGTAAAACACCAAACAGACGTTAGAGACCGTCTAAAGGCCAATTTATGCCTCTCCGTCTTTTCTAAAACGGACAGATAAGACCGCCCTATCCGTCGTGGAACGCCCCCCCCGAGCGCCTCGGAGAGCCCTTCGTGCACCTCTGATTTTTCTAACTGTCCGTGTTTATGTCGGAGAGCCCACGGACAGACCTTGGCTGTGATTGGTCCGCGAACGACATCAATTCCCTACGACTTAATTTCCAGATTTCACATTTCCGGACCTCTAACTTCCTGCTTGACAGCAAACCCAAACACAACTATGATTCTACGATTAATGTGACGTGTGTGTTAAGCCAGCGGAGTTGTCCGGCTGACGGTGGCTCATTAGAGCACTGACGGCATGTGTGCACGCTCACAGACGGTTATAACAAGCTTTCAAAACGGCGCTAGCAGGCTAGGCTAGCGGGCTAGGCTAGCCACCATGCTATCTGCGGTGGTAACAGTGCAAGAATCACGACTTTAAAGGGACTCTTACCTTTGTTGCATTTGAGAATTACAGCACATTCAAATCATCCCGCCTTCCTCCAATGCCCCACCCCCTCGTTCCCATCCGCGGTGTTTTTATGAAGAAACTTTATTTACAAGCAGACTTACGACCTACTGCCTCCGCGCACGCACGTGAGTTTTTGTTTACCAAAGCAATGGATTCGGTAAGTTATCTACATTTACATTCACATATGATGACGGGCCCGAATGCACCACAAGAAGCAGACGGGCTTCCTGTCTGTTTCCATGCAGCAAACAGACAGGTCTGTCGGCCAATAAGGTCCTTCGGTCCGAAGAATTTTATTGGTTGAAGTTTTCACTAAATATTATGAGAGTGAAATAATTGTTTGTTTTTACTCCTGGTGGGTCTGTCTTGCATTTTAGAGTGTCATTACCTTATTAATACCAATTTAACCTTATCCAAAAAAAGTGTCAAAATGCAACAAAGGTAAGAGTCCCTTTAATTCCACTTCTATCATGACACTGTTTCTATAATACCGTCAGGTTAGAAGCAAACACTGGGTAGTAGTAGTTAGTGTCGGGAGTCCCTGCTGACTGTGTGTGGAAGCTGGGGGGGAGCTAGCTCCGTGTAGCTTCTAGCTACATGTAGCCTCAAGCAGATTCAAGCTGTGGAATCAGCAACACAGTTCAGAAACAAGACCGGGGAACCGCTGCGCTAAGAAACGATCACATCAGCATCTTGACCCGCTGGGTGTCACTTTATTTAGTTCTGTTAGTTGCCATGGTTCAGTGTGTGGGAGGAGCTAACATGTCAACAGAGACACGTGGACTTCTTCTTCCCAAATGGGGTAGGCTTCTCTGAGCTCGTCTTCCGTTGCGCCACCTATGGGTTTTGCGGTGAATTGTTTTCAACGTAGAGTCGTCGGAGAAGTAAAAATCAAAAAGTCTCTCCGCTCTCCGTGGAGCCCTCTCCAAGAAACGGACACGTAGAAGCATAATGGAGCCTTGAGTTTAACTGTAACAGGTTCTGTAACGACTCTCTCTCCTCACTTCACACCTGAGCTTCATGTCAAAGCCCCAAAAACACACAAAAAACACACCATGGTCGTAACCACGGTGACCACCTCCACTGTGTGAGTGGAATCAAACTGCATCGTAGTGAAATGAATCCCAACATTTCATTCTGACAGGTATCGATCATTTAAAAAGTCATTTAAAAACATGCACCTGCATTATTAGACATTTTTGCTTCACTAATTGTCGCGGCGTCGTCTGGTTAAATCGACCAAACCCAGAAGTCTGTCAGTCTCCAGGTGGAAGGCATCTCTCCAGGGGGGGTGCAGTCCTTCATGTCCCAGGTGCAGAGCGGGTTGTGGTACGGATCTCTGACCCGGGCTCATGTTCTGTCCCACCAGACATCGTGGAGCAGGAGCGCTTCCTGTTGCACCAGGAGACGCTGCCGCGGCAGCTGCTGGAGGAGAAGCAGCAGAACCCCGACACCATGCCGCTGCTCAGCGCCCACAACCTCATTCAGGTGAACACACACGAGGACGTGTCTTCATGTCCCTCAGTCTCACCACGTGGACCCGAGGTCTCGTCCTCAGTCGGTGATTCTGGTGGAAACTGAACAGCTGCAATATTTGAGTCACGAGATTAAAGCCCGAGCGTGTCCTCTGTGTGCAGTTGTACATCTGCGACGACAACAGAGGAGCCAACGAGTACGACTACAAGAAGGCTCTGGATCTGCTGGAGTACATGGACCAGGTCTGTTCTCCAAACCAGTAACTTCATGGTTCCACTGACGTCCCCTCGTGTGACGCTCTGTCTGTTTTCCAGGAGGACGCCGCGGACACCGACTCTCTGAAGTGTGAGATCCTCGGGAAGGCCCTGAGAAGAGACGAGTGAGATCATCTGTAGAAACTCCCAGTGATTTGTTTATTTGTTTATTTAGAAGGATCCCCATTAGCTCCGCCCTAAGACAGAGCTACTTTTAGTGGGGTCCACATTGAAGACATACATACAGATATCAAACATTTAAAACATACGTTAAATTACAAATATCAAAAGTTAAAATACATTGAATAATGATCATACAATTATATGTTACAAATATCAAAAATAAGTTAGTGGTTATGCAGTTTTACCTTTGTCATGATATAAAACACTGATAGGTAATTCCATAGAAGCGAAAACGTCAAACCATGTAATAGAATACCACACATTTATATACAGTACATCACCATCTAGTGTCACAAGTATGTTGTACCCAAGTGTTTCATTATTTGCTTTTTGAACATACATTTCACGTATGTATGTTACATTACATTAACATACATTTACGTGTCACGTTTATAATTTCTGTTGGTCGCAGGTTCCATGACTTCATGGCTCTGTATCCCACAGTGCGTTTGAGAAAATTGGTCTTAGCTCTGGGGAGAGAAAACCTTCCTTCTATTGCTCGTCTAGTGGCTTAGTTATGTGAGGCTACATTTTTATTTGAATGTAGTGATGTGATGAATGCTCTCTGTCCGTCTCTGTCTCCGGATTGTTTTAAATCATGTCCCCTGTGTGTCTCCCAGCTGGTCCTCGGCGGACGGGAGCGACGACCCTCTGGAAGCCGCTAAGGACAGCGTCTTCGTCAAGATCCTCCTGAAGCTCATCCAGGAAGGTGAGGAGCTGCTCCTGGACTTCCACCTTCATGTCTATTTATTCTATTAAACAATTGAAAGTGATTGAAAGTGATCGATGGTTCAGTGGATTCATGGGTTTTCCTGCTTTTACAGGAAAGTGAATATATTTGGACTTTTAGTGAGTTCACGTGTTTTAATCCAAACTGATTCATTTATTAATCGATAATGAAAATAATCTTTATCTCCTAAATTAAAGCTTCCATCATGATAACGTTTTTATCTTTAGAAATAACGGTCATATGTCTGAAACAGAAGAAGTTCATTATCAGCTTCCACGAGGTTTAGAGTTAGAGAATGGACTGTGAGCCGGACTCCAGGTTTCCCTCCGTGACGGATGTGTGTGTCTGTTTGTGTGTGTCTGTTTGTGTGTTTGTGTTTGTGTGTGTTTGTGTTGCAGGAGTTCCTCTGCAGACGTTCCTGCCGGACGTCAAAGATCTTCTGGAGTCCGACGACCTGAGCGGCTTGAAAACAAAACCCTACTTTGAGTTTGTCCTTCGAGCTAATTATGAACATTACCTCCAAGTGCAGATGTGACCACCCCCCCCACCCCCCCACTCACCCCCCCCCCCCACTCACCCCCATAATGTCTGTTCATGACTCAGTTTGAATAATTGTCCTTTTCTAAATAAAAGTTGATCATATCTGTTGTTTGATTCTTCGGCTCCAGATATCATATTTATTATTGTTAAGTTATTAGTGGCGTTAAGTTGTGTGTGATTTGACCCCCTGAGTAGTGTGTGTGTGTGTGTGTGTGTGTGTTAGTAGTAATGTGTGTTAGTATTAGTGTGTCTGTGTTAGTAGTAGTTATTCCGTGTGGGGGTGCTGGTAGTAGTGTGTGTGTGTGTGTGTTAGGTTAATGTGTTAGAAATAGTGTGTGATAATAGTGTGTGTTAGTAGTTGTTATTGTGTGTCTGTGTAAGTAGTGTGTGTAGGTGTGTTAGTAGTTGTTATTGTGTGTGTGTGTTAGTGTCTTTTTGTGTGATTTGACCTTAGTAGTGTGTGTGTATGTGTTTTGGTAGTTGTTATTGTGTGTGTTAGGTGTGTGTGCATGTGTGTTAGTAGTTGTTATTGTGTGTGTAAGTTGTGTGTGTGTGTAAGTATTAGTGTGTGTGTTAGTAGTTGTTATTGCGTGTGTGTATGTTTAGTGTCTATGTGTGTGATTTGACCTCCTTAGTAGTGTGTGTGTTTGTAGTAATGTGTGTTAGTATTAGTGTGTGTGTGTGTTAGTAGTTGTTATTTTGTGTTTAGTGTCTTTGTGTTTGATTTGACCTCCTTCTTAGTAATGTGTGTACGTGTGTTTGTAGTTGTTATTGTGTCAGTGTGTGTAGGTATAAGTGTGTGTGTTAGTGTCTTTTTGTGTGATTTGACCTTAGTAGTGTGTGTGTATGGGTTTTAGTGGTTGTTATTGTGTGTGTTAGGTGTGTGTGCATGTGTGTTAGTAGTTGTTATTGTGTGTGTTAGGTTCTATGTGTGTGATTTGACCTCCTTAGTAGTGTGTGTGTGTGTTTGTAGTAATGTGTGTTAGTATTAGTGTGTGTGTGTGTCAGTAGTTGTTATTGTGTGTGTGTGTTAGTGTCTTTTTGTGTGATTTGACCTTAGTAGTGTGTGTGTATGTGTTTTAGTAGTTGTTATTGTGTGTGTTAGGTGTGTGTGCATGTGTGTTAGTAGTTGTTATTGTGTGTGTAAGTTGTGTGTGTGTGTTAGGTGTATGTGTGTAAGTATTAGTGTGTGTGTTAGTAGTTGTTATTGCGTGTGTGTATGTTTAGTGTCTATGTGTGTGATTTGACCTCCTTAGTAGTGTGTGTGTGTGTTTGTAGTAATGTGTGTTAGTATTAGTGTGTGTGTGTGTTAGTAGTTGTTATTTTGTGTTTAGTGTCTTTGTGTTTGATTTGACCTCCTTCTTAGTAATGTGTGTATGTGTGTTAGTGTGTGTGTGTCAGTGTCTTTTTGTGTGATTTGACCTCCCTAGTACTGTGTGTTAGTAGTTGTTATTGTGTGTGTCAGTGTGTGTGTTAGTGTCTTTTTGTGTGATTTG